>NC_141819.1:11160617-11467117 GCF_982586985.1 Callionymus lyra
GCCCCCATTGATATTTTCTCCTGCCATTACAACATGACCACGTTGTCTAGAGTTACACCTGTGGAACTCGTATGTGCAAATTCAATCAGCCGTCTTAGCGGTCGAATAAAAATACACGCCGAGTCTTGTAAAACTAGCTGGCAAACTGTCCTCCACTGTCTTGTCTATTGTCTTCAGTTCCCCCCCGCCGTCACCCCCATGTTTCCCCCCCCTCCCTCCTCCCCGTCCAGAATAGACAAGCCTCAAATGAGCATCAAAAATAGACGTCGGGGAACAACTGTTGACAGCCAAGTGACCAAAGCAGCCGACATGGGCACAACCTCCAGTCATGCTGGATTCCGTGCAGATAATAGGCAATGATACTGGGACCTATCAAATGGTGTCTCACGCCAGTGAAGAGGCAGCAAAGAATACGAGTGCAAAGAGGAATTCATGTTATCGCGGTTGGTTGAATCGGTTGCATTATCGTAGCCTGCGTCCCGACGCCGCGGCTCGCCGTGCTGCTATACTAAAAGCTGGGAATAGGTGTTAAAAACAAGATTAATGAGCTGACAGGTTTGCATATCTCTGCGTGGTGAGTTTAGTTTGGAGGTTGAGGGTCAGCATAAGGGTACAGAAGCCACACCTCGGCTCCTCTGACCTCCGGGGAAACCCTATAGCCCGGAGCTATTTAAAGGGGAAATGCCGGCACTTCTGTTTGTATATTTGCTGCTCTTAAACCAACACGTTGCCACCCTGCTTGAATGTACATGTTGTTGTTTTTTTACATCAAACATTGAGACACATTCTGGAGTCAACATGGGCCAACTTCAACTGGCTGATAAATATCAAATCTGAAAAAGCAACTAATGGATGTATGTAGGCTTCCTGTCACATCTAAATGATCTTTGAATTCATTTTACTTTAAAATCTCACAAATCAAATTCCCATGTTGTTCTAGTCCAGGACATTTTACCCAATATAGGCGCCAAACTGGCAAATATTGCTAGAAGATTGGAAAACATGTAAATAAAAATGATGTCAAATTCTGGGGCAAGTAACATACCGAAAGTATTATTTGGAGCGTAGTTTTGTGTCTGTAATAAAGTGCAAAAGGGTGATTTCCCAGTGATTCAGGTGCAGAGAGAAGGTTGGGTTGATGGAGATTATTGTGTCTACCATGTCTATATGAATGTCTTTTTAATCATTTCTAAATACATTTTCACCATAAAGTGAAGAATTAAAAGAGCAACACCGAAATATGTTTTGCTTTTGTTTCCTACCAGTTCTGTCAGAACGTTAAGGTACCAATGTTAGACGTTATAAACATAAAAACAGTGAAAGTACCTTCCGCTCACAGAGGGTGTCTGTTTGATTTGTCAGATCATTCAACTTAATCCCCACTTTGTTTATCTCTTTTCTTGTTTTTCTTCCACCTTCCACTTCCATCACGACGTCCCTCATTTAGCTGATTTAACTGACAGCTGCCCACGTGTGCCAACAAGTGTGTTGTATCTGGGGCCAGTGAGTGTTACGGGAGTCTAGTCACCCACGGAACTCTCTTAACAAGCGGCAATAAAAAAGGCTTTTACCTTGATCCTTCTTAAACAAGACTTAAACGCAGCCTGCTCTCGCTCCGATAGAAAGTGCTCACAAATGTGAATAGGACTACGTTAACTTAGCTTGAAAATGGAAAACTGCACAGAGGAAAAGTGAAAGGCAATTTTTAAGGTTTTCTTTTGCTTTCTTTTTGATTAGCCTTTTTACCGAAAAGCCTCAGAAGCGGGACGGAAAAAAAATATAAATGGAAGTTTTAAAACACTTCTGAGCTGAATGACACAACAGTGTCAGTCAATTTACACTCGCGGGGCTTGTCGAGCCGCTGCGCTTAGACAGAGTTAAACAGCGACTAAAAGGCTGAGGAAAAAGACTTGTTGAAATGATGAACAAGCGAGAGGAATGCTGTCGAGGTCCATCATTTCCTGCAGCTCTGAAAACTTGTACCTCATGACAGCCTTTTATCCCTCATCAAAGCAACAAGTAGATGAGCAGACTTTGCGAATGCTAAATTCTCCCAAACCCCGTCATCCCCTTGTAGCCGATGCCCCTCCGGGACAGGCAAAAGTAAATCTTTCCTTTTAACAAGTTTCCTGTGCTTCCTTCCGGCTTCCTCTGCTCCCCTGGGGTCGGCATCGGGACTGAAGCAGTGTTGGCTGGATCTGAGGCATTTTACAATTTGATATATATATGTTTCTAAAGATACATGTAGTCTACGCGAGTATCGGGATTACTGATGAATCAGGGCAAGTTAAAAAGTACTTAATTTTCACAAATGTATTCATTAAAAGTCATTTTTCTCGCTGTACAAATACCACTCGCTCTACTTTTCTTCTCGACACATGGATGCCGTGTTTCTGGCTTTTAGTATCTGAACTCTTCTAGACTGTAAAACTTTTATGCTTGTACTCTTTTCTACTTTGGCTGACTGCACACTCCGCTTGAAGCCCTTCCAAAATCAACTCGATTCCATCGGTGAAAGTCGATGGAGTCGGGAGTTACAGTATTCATGTAAAAGAGAGAGATTGATGTCTTGCTAGCTTGTCAATAATTGATGAATGAAAAAGGGCCTTTGTTCAACCTCAACAACCTCCCCCTTAACCAGCCTCAAACTTCTGCCCACTGTTCCTGATCAAACAGATATTGTTACAACTAAAATAGCAACTTTCGAAAGCACACACACACACACACGCACACACAGTACACATGTGTGACTGAAAGACCTTCTCATTGACCCGACAAACAAAACAAGCTCTGAATACAACAACCTGATTATAATTATTATTTTTTTAATAGTTAGGTTTCTGGGTGGTGTTACTATCGTGTGTGTGTTCAGCGTGTGTGTGTGTTTGGTGTTGTGATGACAGGGGGGCGTGTCATCTATCACTGGACAAATGCTGCCGGGGTGAGGGTGTGCGGGGATTGTCTGCAGAGTAGTGCTGCTGCTCAAATGAAATAATATATCTTTGAAAGCCTACGCCCCGCACCAGTCCCCTGGCCCATATATCAAGACCAAGAGCGTCTGGTGGATCCGCTCCAGGCCCATTAACCTTCCACCTGTTCCCCCTATACACCCCACCTACTGGTCGTTTTTCCCCCTTGTTGTCCTTCAGTATGTTTCACCCTTTCCTCTTCTCGCCTATGATCGCTGTCTTTCGCAACCCCTTGTTCATCTTCCCATTTAACCCCCACCACACCTTCAATCCCCCCTTCACTGTCCTTATTCCCCTTTTATCATACTCGTCCACACATTTCTTCCTCCATCCTGCAATAAACTTCTCACTGCTCTGACTGCTCTGTTTCTGCTGATCATTTTTTTTCTGCTTTTTATTTGGATAGGATGCTTATTATTTAATTAAGTTATACTTACATACTCTACATACTCTGACCTCTGTGACAAGACATACACAACACAGGTTCACAGATCACCTGCTTATTAAATCAAGCTATTGGGTTTGTTTTTTTTTACTACACAAACTTTTCTTAGCATCTTCAAAGACAAAAGACTGAAAGGTTATCTGGAAATGTATCACATGGGGTGTGTATTGGCAAGAATCTGGCAATACAATATGTTTCACAATAGACAGGGACAGCCATACAATATACAGTACAGTGAAAAATGGGAATACTGTAGAATATACTTGTAGTATTGTCGAGTACTTGACTCTGGTGTTGCAGAATGACTCTTGACAAAGTCGTAACTGCTTTCATTGATTATGAAACCAAAATATGTCCAAGTTTAAAATATTCTGGAGTCTAATGTATCCTCTCGTCCTCAGCCTTTGTCCTGCGGAGGACATAATGACTTCTGCCATCCAGCGGCCAGAAGTTTAATTGGAACACAAAAACGAAAAAAAAAAGCAGTGAATATTTGCATGTTATTAGTAAATAAGGAAAATAAAATTATTTATTTTAACTCAAACACACTTTATTGTAATGTGTTATCCATTCAATAACTATGATTAAATAAAATGAAATAATACAGTGTGTATCGGTTAGTATCAGGAAAAGCAAATATCACGATATATTGGCCTTATCGATATTTTCACACCCAAACGTATGACTGTTAGATATAGATCTGAAATTAAACGTGTTCAATGTTGAACCTGTACAGCTCAGCTGGGTAAGTGTGTTGTAAATTCATGTTTAAATAAACTATCAAGAAGTGTGTACATTTAACGCAGCGCAGTGGAATATATCAGTAACACAATTAGCCAATTCGGTTTAGTACTTTGCAACAAGTGTACGTGTTTAATAAGTTTGAAAGCAAAAAATCCATAGAGATGTTAGACCTGAAAGCATCTTATTCGTCAAAATCTCAAAATCTCATTTAGTTCATGGAATTATTTAAAACTCTGAGATCAGAATGTATCTTTTCTACCTACACAACTGTATTACTATATTTTCTAAAGTTAAAAAGAAAAAAAGGTTTCCACTTTATTCATTATAAAATGATGTATTCACGATCAAAAGTGGATGTCTTAAATACAAAAATGTATTATTTCGCTCTAGCCTGAGCTTCTTGTCGCTCGTTTTGTTTCACCTCTGTTCTTTTTCGCCTGTCCTTTCCTCTGCCGGGCCATCTGTTTATCCAATATGGCTGTCCCATCTCAGCTGGGAGCTTTCCCAAGGAACAAGACTTCTAATACAGTTCCTCCTCAACTTAATGGCCCCCGCTTCTGCTTTTGCCATTGCTGCTCCACGCAGAGACAAAGCAAAGAAAAACAAAATAGATGGAGGGACAAAGAAAAACCTGTCTGGATCTTCCCTGAAAAACCTGTCCCTGGACGACTCGGATAGATAGAAGCCAAATTTCCAAATGTCAAAAGCATTTTTATCATTGCTTTGTTTTTATAGGGAGAATGGGATAACTTAAGGTATGAAGTTACACATCAGTTAGGAACTGCATCTTTTTTTAACCCAGACTCAAAATGAGATGTGACAGTTTTGTTTAGTTGAGTTGAGAAAATACCATATAAAAGGACTGGATCATTTATAAGGTATTCACCAGAACAGTAAAACGCATTACGTTGAAGTATTTTGCAACATAGAGTATTGTATTTTGCAAACAACCATTGGATAATATTCAGATAATTGATAATGGGCAGTTAAAGGTCGAAAGACTGAAATCTACCTATAACGTCAAAATGTAAGGATGGCAACAACACATATATATAATAGGGGTGTTGGAAAATAATGATACAGCAATTTATGGTGATGTTTTTTTTTTCCTCCGATACTGTATCGATATTCACACCTCTATATCAATTGAAAAATAACAATATATTCGAAAAAAGTAAAATTATATTTTATTTGTTACCATAGTTCTTCAATGGTTTACGGTTTAATAAAGAAAAAGAAAGTTAATTATTTTTTACAATTAACATGGAAATATTCACTGCGTTGCAATTGTACTTCAGTCATTGCATTCTTGGCAGCTAAAGGAACAATGAAATCCTGCGAGATCTCCGAAATAACTGAGGACGAGAGGATACAGTCGACTCCAGCAGCTTTTAAAGCTATTGTTTGGACATATTTTGGTTTCAAAACATATGAAAGTTACGATTTCGTCAAGAGTCATGTGGTCTGTAAATTCTACAACACCAGAGTCAAGTACTTGGGCAAAACTAGAAATGTATCCTTGTTCCTTCAGAAATATATTGCATTGCTGTCAATGCATTGTGATACGTATGACATCGGCGTGTATCGAATCCTGCAGATACACGCCCCTACTGTAAATGCATATTGATAGTTCGTGTGACACTTTAAGCAGAGAATAAATACTCAGTATATAGCAGGTGTCACCATCTTTTTCTTTTAACTCTAAGATACTCCTATGGTACTAACAACCACTGCAACTACCAGATTATACCCTGTTTACGTCTGTTTTTAATACCTTTTAATCTGTATATGTTAATAAATTATATTAATATAAGACACATATCATACTATTGATTCTAATAAGTGATTCTCTTTTGACGTGAGTCCAACTATTCCAAATTAAGTTTAACTTTCAAAATTCTGCCTAATTTCATGAAAACTTTACTTTAATTCACATTAATCTCGATTCCTACAGGTTCAGTAATTTTTCCTGAAAATTGGCAGCTTACCAAGATGAAGTACCTCGGAGAATTATTGCACATTGTTATGGTTTTATTACTATTCTGACAAATGTAGTTAAAAAGAGCCTGTATTCAGCTCCACCTTTAGGGATTTCATAGATGCATTTTATAATCTGGCGCTTACATAACGAACCTCTGCATATCATGTGTTGACATGCTGGACAAAAGCACTTGCCAACATCCTTTTTTATTATTAAAGGGTGCAGAGAGGAAAAGAGGAAACGAAAGGTGTGGCCAAAATGGGAGCTGAATAAGGAAGGTGAGACATAAACATGTGAATCATCAATAGTGCCGATCCCCATTGTGTTTGTTGTGGGAGTCGAGCCAGCCATCCCACCGCTGGAACAATGGAGGAGAGCGTGTCTCCGGACCACCGATGACTCACGTTGTGTAAACACGCATGTAAACATTCACACACATGTTGTGCAACACTGATGCACCAGAAATGTTTCTGAGAAGCACTTTTATCAACAACATTGTCCCGTCAAAGACGTTGTCGTCCTTTGAAGCGCTATTTTTGGCCAGGAGTAAAAAAGATATTATAATATATATGTAAATTAGTGCTTTAGCGTGTTACTTTTCTAGATTTGATTATGGACTTACACACAGAGATCTATTCATATTGTGCGTGGATTAGTAAAGGATTTTTTTGGAAAGGGCACACGAGGACAAAGAGAGGGTCGACCAAGCCCTGGCACCGAATCAAATCTCATAAACACGCAGACCAGTAATTTAATTTCCGACTCAATTAAATATTTTCATGTGCATCACTGAGAATGTTAAAACAGCAGTTGAATTAACAATGTGTTAAACCCATCAGAACCAAAGTTGCATTGGCAGACGGAGCCGCACCTTTCAATGGATGCAAGGTGTACCAAATAAATGACCCTCTTGTCGCTACTTTCTTCCCGTCAGAGACAGGCACTATGCCACTTTGGAAGAGGAGAATGCAGGGCCTAATGGCTCAATACTTTTGAGTCTTGTGACAAAGGCATACTTATGGAAACTGAATCTTGAAACACTTTTTTTTTCTTTTTTTTTTGGCAGATGTCTTACAGCCACTCACACACATACACACCCTCCCAGCTTGGCACCTCGACCAGAGAAATTCTTTTGTTCTTAGTGAGCTAATATTAGTTAGAGCGTGATGTGCGAGCGGTGGTGTCTGTGTCTCAATGTGGTATGTGTATTAAAAAGCTCCTTACGGTGCTGCACTATTCTCGTGACCAACTTCATTCTCCGCAGCTTCCTGTCTTTCTGGTCGGCTGCACGAACGTTGCCGATATATATACGTGAATACTTGTGATTTAAACATGTTGATGAATTATTTTATGTTCTTTGTTTAAAACTACTTTTAAGTATCCCTTTCATGTAAGGTTGATTAAAAAACATTTAAATGACCTATATTTTTGTTCAGTAATGAGCTTTTTAAAAAACCTATATTTTTATTTGATCAATGTTGACTAATTTCAACTTAAGGTAACATTTTTGGCACCAACCATTTGAAGTAAATGCCAAAGGCTATTGAATTTTATTCTCTAGTTTGCATTTTAAATAGCCAACAAAGGGTTGCTGCGACAATACGTAGGTTTTAACAGTGCAAATGGAATTTAAATCAGGAGCATGAATTAATAGCAACCCTAATTGAATTTTGCCAACATGAGAAGATAAACACTGTATTTTCCCAAAAAATTAACCCTCCATAATTTTCGCTGAGGGTCTTAGAGAAGACCATTCATAGAACGTGTGGGGAAAACTGTCAGTGTCACAGCTTGCACATAAGAGTCCTTTGTGATGCCTCTTTAAAAATAAAGCATCAGTGTTGGTATAATTATCCGCCTCGCTTAAATGGAATCCCTCCCACTTCAAGAGTTCAGCACGAGTTGGGGGGTGGGGGGTCTATGTGGGGCGGTGGGGGTTGAGGGAGTGGTCGGGATGCCTGAAAAGGACCATCCGGCAATAATAAAAAAATAATAATTGTGATGTCCTTTTGTAACAGGCACCAGACACAATTGCTTGTAAGCTTCTGTAATACAGAGTAAATATAGTCATTAGGGGAACATAATGGCGGTTTCGTTCGGCGGCAGAGACAAACACAAGAGGGCGAGATAATTGAATTAAGATGAGGGTGTTGCGAACAGAGAGGCTTTCTAGTATAGCAGAAATGATCATTCAAAGTTAATGAGCCAGACTCACTCACATAATTATTAGCCGCAGACACACCCAACCATTGTGTGCACAACTCTGTGGTAATAATCGAGGCGAAATGAGAATGAAATCTCGCGAGTGTCAATACACATGTAAATGTCAACATGTGTTTTTCAAGGACTCTCCTCTGCGTAGTTAAAAGAGCATTGGTTTTACAATGAGTATGTCATTAAAACCATGGAATTAACAGTTGCATAGAACATTTGGAGAGTGAACCAGTGTTCAAAAAGCTAAAAAATTGATCATGCACATTTTTAGGTCCCTTTTAATTTATATGCAAAAGGAGAAAACTAACAATGAATACTTCCTTTTCGTGCAATTTGAAATTAATTATTACAATTATTTTGATAAAAACACAATAATGTTATACATCTATTTTCACATGATGTTTTTTCTCAATCAACCATTAGGTGAAAACAACTGTTTTTTTATTTCCCACCTAAATGAAGACATTATGGAGATATAAAGTACATGTAGTATTCCTCGAAACAATTTAGAAAGTTTCACAGCCCACAGCCGCTTTGTGTCACCCAGGGTTAATGTGGGTAGCTGCTGAATTTTGATCAGGCAGTTTGACCCAAGGCGGTTGCAGTCAAGAGGCCCCCCCACACACCCCCAGACGCACACACACACCCACACACAGCATAAAGGCACAAGATTAAAGGCCTGCTGGAGATAAAAGATTGAACAAATGATGTTCATGGACACTGTCAAAGACTGTCAAATATGGATGCCGATACGTCCAAGGGTTTAGTCGGATAAATCGGTCTCTGAAAGAGCTTTTGTGTAGAAAATGTGTGGATAACTAGAACAACTTAACCTTCTGTTAACTGTGACTTACTATACAGATGTAACTGGTATATAGATGTAGTGCTGCTGGTGATTTACCTTAAGCTCTCGGAAGAAGATGCTGCTGCGTGCCCACTCAACAATGGAGAAAAGTGTCTGGTCAGCCATTTTGCACATGAGGCCAAAGGTGTTGAGTTTTTCGTGCTTGCCCCGGCTGGCCTGCTCCTGCTGCAGGTACGCCAGGATCTTCGCCTGGACCTGCGGCTCGTCCGGTTCACACTTGAGCAACTCTACGATCAGATGGGGGAAGCTCGGCGGTGAGCCGGACTGGTACGCGTCGACGTAGGCGTAGCCCATGATGGATTCTGGGGAACTGGTGTACGGGTCTGGATACTCGGACTTGATGGTGCGCGTTCCTTGAAAGTGTCCGTAGGCCGCCTGGTAGCCCTGCAGGCTCCCGGCGTGCGGTGGCATCGCCATGCTAACGGGCGAGGTGACGAAGGGGCTGCGGTCGTAGTCTGTGGGGGGCAGGGCGGTGGCGTGGTGGTGATGGTGGTGGTGGTGGTGGTGTCCGGTATGGTGGCCCGGGTGGTGGCTCAGCGGGAGGCCTTTGGAGGCGGCAGAGTGGATGTTCTGAATGGCCGACGAGATGGTGAGGTCGGTGGGCACGGCTTGCATCACTTGGCTCATGGCCTCGATCTTGAGACCGTTGGCTCGGATCAGCGCCTTCTTCTGTTGCTTGAGGGCCCGGTCGCGCTTGTACATTGGTCCAAACTTGTTGCGTCCACCACGCATGCGGTCTGCCCGAACAGCTGATGAAGGGAGACAACATTTAGCTTTGAAATGATTTGACCCTGACATTTGGAAACATTATTAAAACACACAGAAAATCGTTTTTCAAGACATTTTTTAAATTAAAAAAATGTGGCTCACAATGTTTCCTTTAATTATCCTGTTTTCTAAATGTGCTTTTTCAGTTGCAAAACACCTTAATCATCACATTTTATAACCTAACCTTGTGCCAGCTTAAGCAGAACCGGAGGATTAATTCAACAGAAGTGGGCTCATATTTGTGTGTAGGGCAGAGGTTTCTGGTGATGATTACACTTGACATTTATCTGTTGACTCCAAACCTCACAGGTCTAAAAGATAATGTGGTTAATTATTGACCAAAGAAATAAACTTCTACTTGTCGCGAGTGAGTGATTGTGTGAACCTTACAATCGCAGGAAACGGTTAAATCAGATAAACTGGTCGTAAATGTAAAAAAAGAGTGAAGCAGGGGTTACTAAACACACATTATTCATGCCTTCTGATTATACAACTTCAAGACTCCAGCCGTCATCGGCCGTTAATTGAAACTGTTTCTTCCCCCAAAAGGGCTGGAAGGTCTGACAATAAGCAAATTGGGGGTTCTACCCTGCACCACCCCCCCCTCCCTTCGACACGTAGAATCCTGTGGAGAGGATCATAACGTGTCTGTGCCATGGGTATTTCTAATGAACGAGCCGGGCACACGGTGGACCGCTACGAGGGCCATGTGTGATCTGGCCGACTGGTGCCATCGGGGAAGCTGCTCTGCCGTCTCCCAGTCGGGGGGCGCCGCCGTTAATTATTCATACTTAATTACCTCTTACTTTGACGAGGCTGGTCGAGCACAGCGTGCGATAATCTTAAACATGTCTGGGAGACTCTTGTAAAAAAGAAAAAAAAAAAAACACTTTGTATTAAAGTTATTGTATAATCTTATAAATGATTATTTTCTTTTGCCCCGGATTGAATTTAAATAAAGGTTTACGTGTCGACAGGGGGTGAGAGAACAAGTGTTAACACGGGGCGACAAGGTGGGTATAGAGGGAAGGGATGGAGAAAGTCGGGGTGTCGAAGGGGGAGGAATCACGCAGACATACACTCACTTGTGCTGCCTTGGGAGTGATTTTAATGACCTCACTTACAAAAGGTTCTGTCACTGATGCGAGCGCAGGAAGCCAAGAGTGGGGGGGGGGGGACACGCAAACATCGCTCTCTCGTATTAACACATGTGCGACAACACAAACGGGGAGTAGCTCAAAAAAGATGTTCTACTATGTCCACTCTGTTTTAATCTCTGAATATAATGCCATTCATCATTATCTATAATAATCATTTTCAAGTGTTACAAGCCACAAAGAAATAAAACCAGCACTTTGTCAAATACATCCATTATATATATATTGAAGGGCGTATTTAACTATTAATATTCCCTCCACAACAGTGTAATTAATGAGCTGGGAAATTAATAGCTGGACCTTCTGGGAAGAAAAGAGCCTCCTCGCCTTCAATGGTCCTCAGGACCGATATGACTTCATGAATATTAGGACTGGAGGGTGTGGGTTTTTTACCACCGCTACACACACACACACACATGTAGGAACACACCTACACACACACTCAAACTGGCAGGGGGTTCATATCACTTCTGAGGACGACATGCTAGGGTTGATATTGTACAGACTTACCACGGGTTGCCTCACCCTAATCATTACCTTTACTACGAAACCATTGCGCTCAACTTGATCAGTCGCGCCGCGTGGAATTGATTTCAATGTTCCTAAAGGGTGGTCGAGCTAAAGTTACCTGTTTTTTCTTCGACAAAAGTTGGTATTCCATGGACACACACACACATACTCAATTGAGTTTAGCTGCAAATATTCCCATTTAACAAAATAAGTGAAGCGGTTTTTGAGCAAAATATCTACGTGTTCGTTGGTACAAATCTTTGTGAAGTTGTGAGATTAATCCAGCAACCTCATTGGTTCTGAGCCTAAATATATCTAGGACATATGTCATTTTCAGATGTGAATACTACAATTTTTCTTGTTTGACTGCTTATTTTCATCCAGTTTTTTTCTTCCAGACAAATTTCGAGAATAGTCTGAGTTCTTTGATATCTTGCGATGTCAAATACGTCAAGTATCTCCTGTTCTGTCACAAGCATATCAAGAAATAAACAGAACTATCGAACAAGAAAAGCTAAACCCATTTATTTCCAGCCCGCTCTGACTCGCATGAATGTCAGTGGCCTCTACCCCTAATACACCTTAACACTCCACACAAACATATATTCCTTTGACGCTCACACCCTCTGATTTATGGTTGTTTAATATACAGGAATATTAAGTACACGTAGGTGAGGATCCCTGTCGGGCCGCCGGCATATTAATGGGTCCCACGGAGTCTCGCTGACACCCTGTTTGTCATGTCGGGGCTCGGCCTGTGCTCCGGATGCGCCCTATCCCTTGCACACACATGAATACCTATGATACCTATGCATAAGTAATGGAAAAGGCTCTGTGGCTGCAACGGCAGCTCGGAGTGGTCTGATGGAAGACACATCAGAGTGAGCGAGGAGAGGACGGGGAGGGGATAAAAAACACTATCAACGAGACTTTTAGGGTGACTGAGTATTGTTGTTACCCATTTAAAAAAAAAAACATTTGCAAATATTTATTTGACTGGTGTGTAACTGCCGAGTGAAACAACATTTATCACTAAAGGAGAATTAATTTTGGCTCAAATATCCCGACGCACACGTAATGTGTCGACACAAGTCTCGTCCTTAAGAAAATACAAGGATGGCAGAACTATTAAGCAAAGTCGCCGGAGCGTGTGATCCAAGGCAACTTTTGGAAGGCAGTAAAAAAAAGTCGGGAGCTACTTAGACGTAACATGCATCATCACCTTTCGCACAGTTTCCAAACCTTGATGGGATCTGGCTCACTTGCTTCTCACTTGGTCAACACGGAACGTAAATGCCCTCGTGCGAGCGACCGGGACTTTTACTGTGCCATGGAATACGACCAAGTAGTAAAATGAAGTTGCTGTTACTAGACTTCATGACTTGCAAATCAGCTATAAACCATTTTCCAAATGCCATTAAGCCTAAATACTGCACTCGTCAAAAAAAGGAAACACAATGTTGGACTTCAATTAAGATGAACTGATAATTATTTGAATATATATATATATAACATTATCATGAGAGTAGATCATTCATCATGAATTATATCCTGAGTGCATCCAGTCCTTAAACCTGGTTTCAAAATGCACTTACAGAATCAAACATTGTGTTTGATTTAATGTTATTCTAATTATACATTCAGGGCTTGACCTTGAATTGCACTCATAGAACCATGGTAACGTCCTAATAACTTAGGTCTACTATAGTTGCTTACATTAAACCACAAGCTTTATAAAAACTCTCATAATTAAGGTTCTATATCATCATTAACATTATAAGATAAGCTAAGAAAACACCTGAAAAACACAACCTGTACTAGAAATCCAAATAGCAGCGATTGAATACAGAAGTGAAAAGAATGTAAATCCTTAATCTGCTTACAGTGTCTGATATTGTGGAGTCGAGTAGGCAGACGTGTCAAAACACTATTTATATTCCTTTGACATTTTATGTTTCGCTGACCTCCCTAAACTGGCAAACACACACCCACAGACGCGCGGCTACCAGCCTTACTGGAAACTGCGCTCACGGTCCAACAAGTTGGGAAACTGTCCGACACATATTGGGAAACGCAAACAAGCAGTTAGTCCACGTCGAGCTAATTACCAAGAATCGTGATCCAGCGTGGATATTAAAACACGGTTCATTAGACAAAAAAATCTTCTCACTTCTGTGTGGGATTTCATAAGAGAGTAAGAGAGTTGTCAGCGCTCCTGTACGGGAGGTCGTAGCATGAGACACCCACAGGGGCTTCTGGCCCCTGACAGAGTGCTGCGGGGCCCGTGATGCCCCTGAGCAGAAAAGAGACCGCCAGCAAGACACGCTGAGCACCGCCAGCCTCCCACCAGTGTCAGCTGGAAAATGACAGGCTGGGACTTTATGCCCAGCAGCCATTTACAATTAACAGCAATTAATTATGCCGCACGTGGCAGGTTCGAGAGAGAAGCCTGCAGGGAAGAATCTAGCTGTGATAACGCCGCTTCACTCCTCTCTTTCATGGACCTCTCTACTCTCTCTTTCTCTCTAGGATCGCCACATTTTTGTGGGTGATTTACAAATGCAAACTTTCCAAAAAAAAAACTGAATCAAGAAACTGCTTTTCAACTTTAAAACATATTGGGTCGCACAAGATAAAGTGACACCATACAGTAATATTTATATAGTTTGTGTTTTAATCAATGTTGAATTTAAACTTTGCAAACGTATAACTTACTAATGTATAAGAAAAAAACTGTTATTATAATGAAAAGCAAATGAAAGAAGACGCCTAGGCTACAAATTCCGTGTTATCACGCGTACAATTTGTAGAGAAAGATATTATCAGCTCAATAAACTTTTAGATATATAGCGCAAATAAAACTCCATTTAAGAGTACGGAATCAACTCAAAAGCATCTAAGTGTTATTAAGCAAACGTCGTGAATAACAACTCTGCCATTTAATTCAACCAAATGATTATCTCATGCCTTTTAAATACACTTTCATTAATTTGAAAATCATGTACTGTTACAAAAGTTCAAATCTAATGCTTTAATGTTTTCATGCTTTAATTCAGAATCTCGACATATTACATAAATAAATGAATATAGATGTTGCTTAAAAAGAAATAACCTTGGGAATACATATACATATATATGAAAGCAACTCTGTGTGCTTATGAAAACATTTAAGAGCACCTATTAAATCATAATGGCTCAAATTTCTGGTTTCAGAAATCGGGACAGCTATTGCCTATAGTTTGTTTATTTTGAACGCTTTATTGAAACACTGGCTGGATGTTCGCGACTCTTTTTTGGGAAAAGCATTCAAGTTCAACAATGAAACCTCCAAAAGTATCATCGTTAACATTCCCTCTGTGCCGCCAAGTTTAATATTTAACCATTACTGACATATATCCGTTTAATTTACCGAAGGCCGAATATTTCTACCATAAAATACTGGAAATGTCATGTGTCGGATAAACAGAATTCCTTATATTCTACATAACTAATTGTATTTAGATTTAAGAATTTCTATATGTTTATATCACTTTTGAAGAGATATTATAAATAATATTACATTATAAATCCATTTTTTTCTTACTATGTCTATGTTTTAAACGTTAGAATATTGAACGGATTTCAAGAACTTTCGTAAAAGTCGAGCAGCAATCAAGTTCTAATTTGAGTTACTCCATGGTGTCATTCTTTCCCTTCCAGGTTTCAGAAAATAATTGCAAACACGTCCTGAAAAGAATGTGATGCATCGGATGGAATGTCTGGTTGTAATTTTTTTTTTTTCAGTCCAACAGATGTGAATAGAAAAGCAAATGAATAAACGTTCATCAAAATTCTACCGAGGTACAAAGATGGATCCGTCGCGCAAATAAGGTAAAAGAAATAATGTTGAATTATGTCAGAATTGTCACGGAAATATGTGTTGCAATGAAGGCTCGCTGATAAATGTGGCACTAATTAATGCCATACATTTCATGAATGAGTATGGAGTCGTGGTCCTAATGCCCAAAGCGTGATCAAGTCAATCGGACACAAAACCATTAAACGTAGTTTCTTCAATGTGTTGATAAAGGCTGAATTTGTTAGAGCTTTGCAGAACAAATAGGTTTTAAAACACAGCATGAACCATAAATCCCACTAAACTAAAATTACATTTCAAGTTGTAGGAGAGTAAAAAAAATGCTTCTGTACCTTCAAGTTTCATGCCAACGGTCAGGCACTTCTGAAAGCGGCAGTACGGGCAGCGCTTCCTCTGGGTCTTGTCAATCTGGCAACTCTGGTTCTCAATACATGTGTAGCGCTTATTGTTCTGGACGGTGCGTTTGAAGAAACCCTGTGGAGAGAACCAATTAAGACGTCAACCTGCTTGACCCCTACAAGGCGATGGTAATTGACCTATTCACACACTCAGACAGATGGAGGGAGACAGGCTTTATTCACACACACACACACACACACACACATGCACGCACGCACACACACATATATATACTAAGGCATAGACAAACATGTTTTTTTGCACTTTGAAATAGGATCCCTTTTTTAGATTTAGGGCCAGAGAAAAACACATTTGTGTAGTAATTTAAGCCTGTGTTTACACAAACTATTTCAAAAGGTAAATTTTCTAATAGTTTATTACATTTTTATAGTATTTTCTAGCATGCAGGATGTTCACATCTAAACTCACATAACACCAATAAAATCCAAGGGGAAGATATCTTTTAAACTTCCCACTTAATATTTGAAAAACATGAGAAGGAGGAAGAAAAAAAATCCAATAAATTACATCCATAATTCACAGTTCCTGGATTACTGAGGTTTATACCTGCAACCAGGAATTAATTATTGGCAGCAGCAGCAAAAAAAATCAAACGGGGGTGGAAGACGGTATTAACGTATTCCAGATCTATAACCTAAGGAGGAGAATCCTTAAAACAGCTTTTTAAATACTTTTTTTTTTAAGGTGCTACTATCAATATCTCAACAAACTTACATTTAATTGACAATCTGCATCGCCCCATGTATCCAAGGGGAGGTAAAACACACCACTTGTTTCACACTACACTTATTAAAGAGTTTAGAAAAAGGAAATATAAATCTTAAAAATATTGTATTTAAAACTGGACTATCAAACCAGAATAGTTTGTTTAGTTTAGTTTGGTCTTTCCTGTCTGTTTTCGTGTTGTTTTTTTTGTGTATGTTTCTTTTTGATTTGCCTTTGTATTATTGAGTTTTTTGTAATTACCTGATGGCTGACTTGAATAGGAATACCTTGTTGTATGTATATTACATATTATGGATATGTAATCTATGGGGAATTGACAATAAACAGAAGTTAAAAAAAACAACCCTGAATAGTTTGTGTACAAGTTAAGTATGTCAAAGTAATTACGGTAAATAAAGACAATTATAAATGTTTGTGTATGCAACCTGGATATGTATTTATTCATAAATAAATTAAACTTACTTTCACGTTTTTTCTCTACAAAACCAGGCTATTTATTGCTATTTATTAATTCACAATAAGGTTATATTGAACTTTTTTTTTTCCAAGATAATTAAAAAGGTTTTTAACCCAACATTGCAGGTGAGACACGTGTCAATCATCATCAGGCTTCAGGTGGATGTCAATATTATTAATGATCTCACAACACTTAATAAATCACTAGTTCACACACACACACATACACACACACACACACACACACACACACACACACACACACACACATAAGAAAACAAGAAGTAAAAGGAAAAAGAGATGGAGAAACTGAGGAGCATTTCTATGCATCTCAAGGTCATGATATTGGATAAAATCTATAACATCTGCTTTGAATAATGACTAGACAAGCAAGAAAAAACGTGCACGAGTTGCATTTCTACACCAAAAAACAGCGTGAAAAACATGAAGACGTTTGTCTCAGCTTCATTTGCTGGTGACAGCTTTACTGGACTCGAATAAGCCTTTGCAACACTGTTTATCCGCGGAGGGAGGAGTGGAAAAGAAATGTGTTGATACAGATCATTACCTCCGTTATGAAACTTTTAACACGCTCGCAATGATTTAATAAGGGCTTTTGTTTTTATGTAAATAAACATGGCCGCGGGAATTCTGCGTTACGGAACAGTTTAAATAAAGTTTTTTTTGAATTAAGAACGTTTTACGGCAACGAGCGTCCTGCAACTATTTACACCAAATAAACACATTTTTAAATAGTTTAAGTAGTTTATAAGCTTTTGTTGATTTAGTTAAACGCTCACCTTGCAACTCTCACACGTCAAAAGTCCATAGTGATAGCCAGAAACTTTGTCTCCACACACGGGGCACATCTCGTCCAAGTCCTCGTCGTAAGTGTAGTCCATCATTTTAAACTGGTGTGCTGCAAAACAAAAAAAAAATGGAAGAAAATATCCTCAAATAAAATGCAAAAAATAAACACGTTAAAGGAGACTTAATTCAGACGTCCATGTGATGGTAAAAAAAAAATCGGGAGTTATTAAGTTTTTAAGTGAAGAAAGCGTCAAAATGAACACACACTTTCATCTCCATCCTGGCAGGAAAATATCTTTCAAGTCCACCTGGTGTTGCGTTTTTTTTCTTTAGGCCCTTTTCCTACCTTGTGGTGTTCAAAAAAATATAAATACTATTGGATATGAATTAAGGATGTTTTAAATGGCGTTAAATGATCGTTTAATTAGCGTCATTACAGCGCCGCCATTTTATCGCTTTAGGGCGCCTTTTTTATGTAGATGATGTGGGTTTTTGATCCCAACAAACGTGCTGTCAGGTGCGAAACAGACAGATGACACGTATGGATAAAATACACATATACGTTTTTTTTTATCATGTCAAGGCCTCAATTTTATTTTATATTCACTTTTATTAGGATTTATTTAATGACATTTTCGCCAGACCGGCCTATTAGTGAAGCAACAAGTTTCTACGATTGCGGGATTTTGAGTGTCATCATAATTCACTCTCTACGAGCGGAAAACATATTTTTAAAAGATGCCCAAAAATGCCTTGTTTCGTCTTAATATTTCTATTTTAAAATCCAAACTTTATATTGTATCTAATACGAGGCCGCATTTTTTTTATTACCACTTTGCCCCTAATTTTGTCTTCTCTGTAAATATTCGGATCGTTAAAATATGAAGTTACTTTATTTTAACACATTTTGGTTTTAGTTCGGTTTGTTTTGCGGGTTCCAGATATACACACGAGTTGTATTTTTTTGTTGTTGCGTTAAATCACACTTCGGATCTCATTCTGGTGTGAGAGTTATTTTGTGTGTGTGTGTGTGTGTGTCAGTGAGTATGTGTGTGTTATCAGTGGATCATAAACTAAAGGAGTGCGGTCTAATTGATCGTCATGTTATATTGCTGTGCAATGACATGAGGAAATAAGTGTTCATATTGGCATGTCAATGCCGTTGTATTTTTGAATTGTCCACTAAAATAGACTTGGAAGACATTGCTTTCCCCCAAATAAAGAAGGTTTAAAAATAGGCTGTTTTAATTATAATTTCACATTGTGACTCAGTGTCCTTAAATCAAATTGTGTTCTTTCAGAAAGCTGTATTATATTTAAAAAATGTGATTTAAATAGTAAAGTAATATCCGTACCATATCATACAATTTAGATTAAATGTAGTTTTCTATATCAATGCGATTCATCCATAAACTTAATAAAAACATGCAGCTTAAGTCAAGACAGCAAATTAACTTTTTTACGCACTGACTTGAACACATTATTTTATATTAAACAACATTGATTTCAGACTTTAAAGATGGTTTAAGACTCTAATAAAAATAAAAAAGTTTGCAAAGTCTAAAAACGCGCGCAGCGTGCAAAGCTCTCGCAGCGAGTGTGTCTTGGAAGAACCGTGCGCGTGTCTTACCTTGTATATTCCTGGGCATGTGCCCGTGATCTCCATACGATCGAGAAAGTCCCAGTGATTCCGTCTCGACTTTGGGCAGCATGTCAGCGCCACCGGCCCGAGATGAAGATCCGCACCGACCTGCGGGACACCTGATGAGGGCTAAAAAAAAAAAAAAAAGGGATCCCGAGATCACGCCTCACCGTGTCCCGGCTCTCACTTTTTTTTTCCCTTCCTTCCTCTCTTCCCTTCTTTTTTTTGTTGTTTTAAATCGAAGGAACCATGTTGAAAACGCGCGTTATTACACTAGACTGGACTAGAAGCGGCGCGGGAGGCATGAGATTATTATTTCTTTTTAGGTCGTCAAATGACAGTTGTGATCACAATAAATGGGTCTAAAGTCTCTCCTCGTCCTGACAGAACAGAACCAGAATGTCAACTTTGGGTTCTGGAACACGCGAGTTCTGCCGCCGGTGCCGCCCTCGCTGCTGCTGCGCGTAAAAGTCAGAATCGGCGCGTCGGACAGTCTGGAGATGTGGAAACCTCTTCTCCACCTCCTCCTCTTCCTCCTCCTCCTCCTCCTCCTCGCGGCTTTGTTTACTCCCCTCGCTCCAATCCTGGATGCGTGCGAACCTCTGACATCGACGCCGCGTCAGCCAATCAGGAGACGGAACATGGAACCCACCGGATTCATCTCCAAAAAAAAAAAAAAAAAAAAAACCTTCTCCGTCTGTTTGATCCTCGATGGATTGTTAGACGCAACACGGGATGTAATGGAAGTGAGATGTTTTGATGTTTGACTTCTCTATTTGAATTATATTCATTAGGTATTAATTGTCTTGAATAGCAATTAGGTAAACAATCTGACAAGAGAAAACCCAATATATTGTTTCTCATATATAGGACAAAAAAAAAAAGATTTTTATGAAATTCTCCTTTAAAATAAAGTATTTGAACATCCAGCATCATCATCTTTTGCCTCTTAAAAAACTGCTTTCAGTTATGAATGACTTAAAACTAACACAACCTAAATATTTAGATATACATCTTGTATTTCTTGTGTCTTATTTCCTTTTTACCCTTTAAAAACTGGCATTATTTCTGTCCTAGCTATGTAGTTGTATACTATATATAGATTGTTATTCGTACTTTAAGAAACATCTTGAGACGTTTTTATTTGTTATTTGTTTTCCTTTATTTTCTGGAACTCCTGTTGTGTTATCAGTTTTATCTTGATCTTTAAAGTATATACTTTATTGAGTATTGTTTTGATTGTTTAAGCGCTTTGTGACCCTGGTCTGGAAAAGCGCTATACAAATAAAAATTACTTACTTACTTACTTACTTATTATTGCTGTCCTCGCTATGTAGTTGTATACTATATATTGATTGTTATTCGTACAACAGAAACCTTTTAATCTAAGATGTCCCTTACTAGTAAAAAAAATATACTTTGTATTCTCCAAATTAGAGTCTTGTGTGCATATCATAGGAATAAAATGTGAATTTATGATTCAGTGGTTACAAAGTCGTGCATCTCAATAACACAAATAATTGAGTTAAGCCTGTTCTCAAGATAAAACGTGCAAAAAAATGAAATCCTCTTTTGTTTTTACACTTCACTATATTGGCACTAAACATGGTTCTGATTATGATTTTGACCATAATTAAAATGTATTATATTAATATAGTTTAATGTCTGAACGAAAAGAAATTAGTTGAAAAAGTCCAATAGCCCACAAAAAGTGATATAAAATACAATGTAATAGCTTTACCTCTTCATTTTAGGGACCAACTAATTTTAATACATGTTCAACCTTCAGTGATAAGACCCCCAGTATCTAAACTATGGATTTAAATGTTTAAATAAAAGAACAACAATTAACAAAATAATGATATGACGAGAAGATTGTTTAAAAAGTGCCTGAAAACAACTGATTTTAATGTCCATCCTTTTGCTCTTAACCATAGGATATAGTTGAGCATGTGATCCGGTCCAGCCAGTGTTGACAAAGTGCAGCAGGTTCAGAGGATCAGACCCAGAATCGACTCGCTCTGCCGTGATTGGCCGAGGCCGGAGGAGCTCGGGGCGGGGTCAGCGCCGGGGAGGAGGGCGAGAGGGTTGCAGGTTAGGTTATTAAATGACACAGACTGATAAGACCTTCTTGGTCTTGATAGCGGCGCTTGAATGATTAACCACGGCGAGAGCGAGCGAGGAAGAGTTGACGGGCGCTTCTTGGGACGGGAGGAAGAAGAGGAGGATAAAAGTGGGGTCAAGAGGTCGAAGAGTAAACAGACAGACGTCAGACACAAACATCCACCGCAGACGGTTGATAGAAAATATACGGGGAGACGCGATAAATCATCGGGTTCTGAGGTCGGAGCGACGCCGAAGTCATGGCGACCAAACCAATGAAACTTTGGACTTGTCCCCTGCCGTGTTACACTTCAAAGTGTCCCCTAATCTGATGACACACAAACGCACTAAAACAATCTCAGAAACACAAACAGTTATGAATGCTGTTGCAGAACAATAAGGAATCTGGAAGTTAATCAAGATGTATCAATCTATGATCGGAAACACCTCTCATTATAATTTATTTACTTCCAGAGATGGTGGATGGTCAATTGAATTCAAAAAGAAAAGATTAACAGCAAAATTGTCATGGTCAAATCACACAATAATACCTTCCACAGCTTAAAAATAATTGGATATTAAAAGGAAAGCAACAGCCACGACTGAACACTTGATGAAGCTACAGAATAAATCCTGGTTACACATTTTTCAATCATCTTGTGCTGCTCCCAGGACAAACGAGCCCTCATAATGTCACCGTTTACACAATTGCATTTGTATCACGATACAGTGTCTTCACTACACAGCTGTATCATGATACAGTGTCTTCACTACACAGCTGTATCATGATACAGTGTCTTTCCTACACAACTGTATCATAATATAATGTCTTCACTACACAGCTGTATCATGATACAGTGTCTTCACTACACAACTGTATCATGACACAGTGTCTTCACTACACAGCTGTATAATGATACAATGTGTTTACTACACAGCTGCATCATGATACACTGTCTTCACTACACAACTGTATCATGATACAGTGTCTTCACTACACAGCTGTATCACAATACAGTGTCTTCACTACACAACTGTATTCCGATACAGTGTCTTCACTACACAGCTGTATCATGATACAGTGTCTGTACTACACAGCTGTATCATGATACAGTGTCTTTACTACACAGCTGTATCATGATACAGTGTCTTCACTACACAGCTGTATCACTGTACAGTATCTTCACTACACAGCTGTATCATGATACAGTGTCTTCACTACACAGCTGTTTCATGATACAGTGCCTTCACTACATAGCATGTTTCATGAGGCCTCATGAACACATAAATACAAACCACATGTTTTTGTTTGTGTTTTCTCTGTTAATAAACATAGTAATTACCTGTGTACTCAGATTCTCATCCACTGCTGAGATGCTGCTTGGCTGCTTCCCCGAGTTCCCCAACCCGTACTCTTCTAGACGTCTTCAATCTGGCACCCCTTAACTTCTTGGAAATGTTTTCACTATCCTATGTTTAACACTTGTGTTATCTCAGGGTCAAGGTGACCCCAAGGCCAGAAAATAATGTGTTTGTGGTATCCCTTGTGTTGTCCCTGGGTCAAGATGAACAACCTCCACCACTGCATATGCATTTCTGGAAGCCAAAGGAGGTCGTTCACCTCGAACCTTGAATTTGTGTTCGGGCCCTGGGTCACCTTGACCTGGAGATAACACAATGGTTAACTATCCTCTTCACAAAGGCAGAATAAATTGGTTTTGTACTTGCTTCTTATTAAAGGTGGGTCTTTTGTCGACTCACACTCGACACCAAAAAATAATCTGTGAGCCAAGATAAGTCTTTTGTATCATCCACACGATTTGCAACATATTTCTTGATCTAAGAACTGGTCATGTGACTATCATGGTCTAATGTGTTGTGTCAGAAATGGTGTTTCCTTACACTTACAGTATGTTGTACATTTTGATATCAGAGCTTTTTTAAAAAAAAAGGTAATAGTGAAAGAATTTCAGTCATAATTGAGATATCTTTTTTTTTAAATGAGGGGCTCCCGAGGCTATTACATTTCTTCAGGGGCCACATTTTATATCGTGGCTAAGTTGAGGGACCATCAAGCGAAAATATAAAAAAAGCTATAAAACAAAAAATCTAATACAATCAAGCAAAATGTGGTTAAATTATTATTGTTTCTAGTTTATTTATATACATTTATTTTAATTATTGAAATATTCACTATTATTATTCACTATATTCACAATTTTTTCCCAAAATATTTTTTTATATTCACTTAAATCGTTTTTAAGGTCAAGTAAATATCGACAAAACAAAAAAACACTGTATAGATATAGTTGGAGACTGGAAATGAGTAGTTTCAATAAATCCAAAATGAAACAATTGGTTTCTAAATGTTCTTTGACCTTGTGAGTGCCACATGAATACAGTCAAAGGGCCGAATATGGCTCCAGGTCTGGTTTAACTTCATCATAAACATGAAGGTGATGGACCTTCGTGGTTGAATTTAGGAGACATTCTGTATTTCCTCATTTTAAGTAAGTAAGTAATTTATATTTGTGGAGCGCTTTTCCAGACCAGGGTCACAAAGCGCTTAAACAATCAAAACAATCCCCAATAAAACACAAGATCGGTAACTAACACCACAGTTGTTTGGTCCCCCGACAACAACTGGGTTCGGTGAGTCGCTCTGGTGGAATGGGGCTCCTCAGGAAGAGAGCGTCTGATGGACAAATTCCATCTGTTTACAGTGTGTGCTCCAGTGTGTGTGTTTATGAATGACGGCAGGTCTGCATGTGTGACTGATACCATCAAACAATAATAGCCTTGGAATTGTAGCGCTCACTCACATCATTAAATAATAATCAACACGCACAGGCTATTCATAACCAGGAAACACCCCCTCGCCTCCTGAATCTGCGCCCCCCCCACCGCCGTCTGACTAACACGCACACGGCCATGTCGACCCTCCTTCTGTCTTGGGGGCCGAAGATGTAATATAAACAGTCCCCGGGTCTCTAACAATACTCCTGGATCCAGCGCCGACTAATGATTCAAACTCCAAAACAAAAGACATGATCGGGCGAGAACAAAAAAAAACTGTGTGACCAACGTAAACAAAACAGGAGAAAAAAAGATTTTCATCTGTGTCTACTTTCCCGAGATCTAAAATTAGATCTAAATTTTTTACTTGTTCAGTTTTGCTGCTCAGTTGTTTCTAGTGTTGACGAAGCTTCATGAAACAGTGTCATTGTTTTCTGAGTCCACTAGATGTCACTCTTTGCTCTATAATCTATTGATTTGAAAAGTTATTCTATTGAAACATCATATCATTTTGAAGCTGAGGGCGCCCCCTACTGTCCTCTGAAAAATATGACACTGTTTCATGAAGCTTTATCGACACATCACAAATTGAAGAATCTTCATGAAACAGTGTCAATATTTCCTGAGTCCACTAGATGTCACTCTTTGCTCTATAATCTATTGATTTGAAAAGTTATTCTATTTAAACCTCACATCATTTTGAAGCTGAGGGCGCCCCCTACTGTCCTCTGAAAAATATGACACTGCTTCATGAAGCTTCATTGACACATCCCTACTTATTGGTATATTCTGGAGACTCAAGACTCATATCGATTTTCTTCTTCGTTTCCACAGGAAGGAAAATATTAAACTGTTTTATTGTTTGGGATTCATCATTATTGCATTTGATTTGTTTATTTAAATGTTGTTGTTTTTTTAATCAGGGTTTCTTTTTGAATTGCATAGTGAAAAATAAAAAATAAAGCAGACATGGTAGTGATGTGTCGATGAAGCTTCATGAAACAGTGTCATATTTTTCAGAGGACAGTAAGGGGCGCCCTCAGCTTGAAAATGATGTGATGTTTCAATAGCATAACTTTTCAATGCAATTGGAAATAATGACACTGTTTCATGAAGCTTCATCGACACATCACTCGTTTTTATTGAAGCTAGTTCCAACACAAACTATTCCCCTGTCATTGAAACTGAGGCCCAAAATAATAACATTAAATACGATTTATTTTTATTTTAATTTAACCTGATGAGATAATAATCAACTCATTGGTATCGATAAACAATTGTACTTTCATTACAAGCCTCTGATTGTTGGGATTTTCTTGCCAATTGTAACAGAATCTTCTTCTCTTATTCCAGCATTAACTTATCCCTAGACTTTCCATTGTGTCCCAGGTCAAGCGCTCTTACTCTCTGCTTGTGTACGACTCTGGATTATTGGAGGAAACCGAGTCTGTCAACAGCAGGTGTTGACATTTGGGCTTAAGAGATAAAACTCCCCGTGGATCAAACAAACTGGCCCTTTTTTTTAGGAACAAGAAAGACTAGTGTGTGTGTGATTATCTGTGTGTCTTTGCTCTGAGCGAGCTGCCGACGAGCTGAAGTGGAAGGTCGCCGATATGGTCTGAGCCGCTCGCTATCTTGTCACATGAGTGAAAACATGAAAGTGAGTTTCGATTGGCCGAACGCATACATGACGCCGACGTTCTTCTTCACTGGCGTGGATTTGACCTCTGATGAAACTCTGCGTCTGGAGTTACACTGGAGAACTGACGTAATAATAATAATGAGTCAAGGTTTCATGTCAACCATCAAACATCTATATTACCGTCTTCACCATCTGTGTGTTGCCGGAGCGAGTTCTGTAAAAAGGTGGGTTCAGTTCACTAAATAAAACTCATTAATCTTTGTTTAACATACATTTTATTTATTTAAAATGATGATATAGGAAGTAAATTACCAAGACTTTTCAAAGGAAACGGTTTATTAATTTGTTTACCTTGATAGCAATTTTTAAAAGACTTAGAGAATCAATTAAATGATCCTGTCTGAACTGATTTATACAAGGGATGAGAATTCTTTAGGTTTAAATATTAAATATATTATTAAATATCAGGAGACAGACTAGTACTTTCAAAAATGGTGTTTTTTATAGTTATTTAATTTTTAAAAAACAACGTCTTTTTAATTAGAATTTTTCTATCAGTATTATTTTGAGGCTTAATTTTGTCAAGTGTAACAAACTGAATTGTGTCCCTGACCAGGCGATTACTGTTAAACACTGTAATGACTATATTTCTAAATATATGTTTGTATTTTAGATACAAATGTAATCATGAAACTTAAATAAAGATCAAAAATCAAGGTTGCTCTTATAATAAAATCAAATATATGCATTAATACAATGAGCAAAGTTGTTGACCAACGTTGCTCATTGTATTAATGCATATATTTGATTTTATTCATGTATTTATTTTTGATTGTTTTTACATGAATTTGTGGATGTTTGTATGGATGGATGTGTTATTGTTTCTGGCAAAAAATAACTGCTCCTCCGGAGATCATTAAAATACATATCTATCCATCTCTATCTAACAATATTTTTAAAGCTGAGAAACCAAACAATTAAAATAAAAAATACATGGTGGTAATAAATGGTGGAAATCTGTGTTATGTACCAGTGAGGTTTTGGTCTAAAGCTGAATATCACGTTTTTAACTTTGAAGGCAACTTAGCTGTTCTTAAAAACGATCATGATCAACCTGACGCTTATTAATTGCGTCGATGTTTCACAGTCAAGCTCGACAATAATGTCTTCATCTTTTAAATACGCTACCCATGGATGTAGCGTTGGCAGGTCCGGGAAGATTAAAGGTTAATAAAAACATGGCGGGGCCACTGAGAACCGCCGCAGTTCAAGGTCTGCCGCGTCCGCACATCTGATGAAACGTCAATCACGGAGCGGTGATTGATGGTAAACATGATTGTGGACATAAAGTGTTGCCGGAGAAGGAGAACATCAGAGGACGGCGGGGGGGGGGTTACCGACGACACAGTGGGGAGCAACACCCCTAATGTTTCTGGCAGAAGGAGGCGACCGGACAGGAAGGTCCAAGGATGAAAGAAGGAGATGAGTGGAGAACTTCCCCTAAAAAAAGAGGGTGTGGAAAGGTGGAAGGAGGGTTTGGGGGGACCTGGGGGGGGTGACATAAGGGAAGAGCAGGAAGGAACATTATTCTTATTCGCTCGTGTCACTTGAAAGCAGCTTTAAGTTCAAACTTTACCAATTTTCTACTCACCCTCATGTCCACTAAGGGTTAGGGTTATTCTCAGTAATCTGTTCCTTTTTAGAGTTAAAGACAAAAATGTTTGTTCATTTTAATGTAGTGACTGGAGCTCAGTTGTCTTAAAAAGTTAATTTGGATTTGGATGTTTTTAATTGTGTCTTTTTGGACATCATCAACACTGTCATCAGTGAGCTGAGAAGCAGAATGAGTAACGAATGCTACTTCCCAGGTGCAAAACAAATAGACTCAGGGACTCATTCATTCCTCGGGCTATTAAATTGTACAATTCTGAGTTAGTGGAGTGAAAGTATCTGGATGTTCTATTCTATGTTAGTCTTTGTATCCTTTGTCTTTGTTGTTTTTCTTTGATCTATGTTCTTTATCTTTATCTTTAGACTTAGATTGTATCATCTTGTTCTTTCTCTTTGTTTGTTCTTGTTCTTATTTTATTATGATTTTTTTTTAATGAAAAATTGCTGTATTTGCTGTGGCTATTGGAAAAAAACTATTTCCCAGAGGAGACCCCCTGAGGGATCAATAAAGTTCTACCTTACCTTACCTTACCTTATATAATCCCAACACTAGGGTGCGAAGAAAATGGGTGAATTTGGGGTGAACTATGCATTTATGTTTAAGAACTATTTTGGCCAAATTGTTGTTCCGAGAATCTGCTATTTTTTTGTCGCATTAATTTGATAAAAATGGGCTTAAGCGTTGTTATCTCGCTTCACAGCGAACAGTGTGAGGAAGCAGAGAAAACCTTGCAGAGTAAAGAACAGAGAATGTTCAGGAATAATCGCTGTTACTCACACAATTCAACCACTTTTCTGTCGTCTCTCACTCATCCACACTGGGGCCTTTGTCGGCTTCTTGGTGCTGATCGTAGAGCTGATCCGTACCTTAAGCTGCGAGACACTAGTTATTGATTACAATTTGTATTGATCGACGTGTACAATAATAAGTTCACTAAAGTTTAACTTCTTGGAAACACATTTCAAGAATCTTTTCAAAACTCCTTTTGAAGGATTTGCTAAAATGAATTCAGCAGGAATGTGTTTAAAAAAAACTGATTTTGAAGTGGGTCACGTCAAGTGGCAAAGGTCATCAAGGTCTTCTGGACCAATATGTCTTTCCTCTCTTTTTCCTTTTTTTTGTTTTTTTTTCTCTGAGATATTGCGAATGAAATGAAAACCTTTGACAAAAATGTATTTTTTCCAGGTTTGACCTTTTGCCTCAGACGCGTTAATTGGCCGGCGAAATCGTTCACCGCTTGAAAGAGAGAACCTTGCTGAGGTTCTTGAAACATTGGGCTGAATAGGTTCAAATCAAACCAGGGGTCGACTTCATGAATCTTGCCGGATCAAAGCTTGAATACGGCGATCCTTGAGGGACCTCATCCTTTCAGTCCAGATTACAAGCGACTTCATTTTTGTTTTTACAATAATCATACAAACCAATTACACACTTAATACTACAAGGCCAAGTCTCAGTAGATTCAGTTGAAATACAACAAAAATATTTCAGGTAATTTTGTCAAACTGGACACCTGGGGGTGTCTAAACACATGTACCTCATTACATTTTTTCGGTTCTAAATCTATTCAAATCTATATTAAAAAGCATCAAAAACTAGATCAATTTGAACAGAGTTTTATTTATGAATGACGGGGAAAAGATTGTTTAAATTTAAAGATTAACTACAAACATCTTATTCTAAAAACTACAGATTTTGTTGGCCCCCACTGACTAAAACCCTTGTGTTACTTCAGGCTCAAGGTGACCCAAAGGCCCAAAAACAAATGTGTTTAAGGTATCCCTTGTCATATCTCTTGGTCAAAGTGACCCGAAAGGCCCAGAAACAAATGTGTTTGAGGTATCCCTGGGTCGTTGACCTTGACCCAGAGTTCATATGCAAGCCCTCTGTGTGTTCGACACCACTGTACTAAGATACGAGAAACATGCTTCTGTTTTAGGGTAATGTTAGCTTTTTAATCGACACATTTTCCTTGAAAACCCACACAGCCTTTGTTATGATTGCATAGAAAAGTAACGATTTGGATGCTTTAGTGGGACGTAAAATGGGAGAATAAATTTGGCGCCTGAAGTAAACCTTCCGAATTCCTCAGCTGAGTACCTTTTCATACCACTTTGGACCCAAATGACAATAGAAGTACAGTTGTCCAACTTTATATAGGAGCACAAACTCAGACCAGCTACTCTTTCTGTCACTTGATGGGCAAAAATCTAAGACAACAGCCTCATTTTCTTCAGCTCCAGCCACTGGGGCACTTCACACCTCTTCCTAGAAGTATCCTCCACACAAAAAAACTTGAAAATCTCTTATGGAAGTATATCATCAGAATGTTAAATGGTTGAATTTTAAATGTCAAATATTGTTTAGGCGTCGCATGATTGGGTGAAAGTAAGATCAAGTAGCTCAGTTTTGTCTGCTGGCACTGTTATACCTGCATTTATGTTGAAATTGCAAGGTTTTTCATTGAATTGAATTGAATTTCTTTGAATTATAAGCTATGAATTCATAAAATATTGACTGTAGAAAATGTATTTTTGAATAATTGAAATTGAAATATCAAACTGAATGTGTGAAAATGTATGTCAATCATTTTGAAAATATTCAAACAGTTGAATTCAATTATTAAAAAAAAATACTTCCAGGACACAGGTATGTTCATCATGAACTAGTTCATATTTTGGACGAACATGAACAGAACGCAATGTATTCTGTCATTGCCTTCTGTGAACGCCCTCCTTGGTGTCCGTGAACGTCACACTCTCTCCGTTCATCTTCTTACAGTAGGTTACAGAGACTTAGAGGCAGAAACCTGCTAAAACACACTGTAAACACGTCTTAATGATACATCACTGCTCTGATCCAGCCTTACACTCCAGCTCGGGCTCTGAGGTCTGTGGATCAGCATCTAATTTTGGTTCCACGCACACGGCTCAGGACCAGAGGAGAGAAATCTTTTCAGGCTGTTGCTCCTAAGCTTTGAACGATCTTCTCTCTCTTTGCGCTTGATGGATCTACTGACTCCTTTAAGAAACACCTTAAGACGTTTCTATTTGTTCAGGCTTTTCCTTGATTTTCTGGAACTCCTGTGTTGTTCTCAGTATTATCTTGATTTTTAAAGTGTATATACTTTTTTGTGTATTGTTTTGTTTGTTTAAGCGCTTTGTGACCCTGGTCTGGAAAAGCGCTATATAAATAAATATTACTTACTTACTTAATGTATCATGGGAAAAATCCCAATTTGGCATCACCAGCCTCTAGTGGCAGATGAATTAATTATATTCTAAACTGTATTCCACTCAACAAATACAACTCCTGTGATGTTTTGACAATGCTGACAGTATATTTTAAATTGTTTCTGATATGACGAGAAAATCCACAATCATTTTGTAAAAGAAGACCTCTTAGCAGCATATAGAACTTTGAACTTTCTTGGAGCGTTCAACTTCTGAATATTTACAAATTATGATCTATAAACTGAACTACTTAGTTTACAAATTGTTTAAGAGAACTTTGAACTAGTTCACAAAGAAAGTTAACGTTGCCAAATCGTAACATCGCCGGCGATAAATCAGCTGATCGACGTAAACAACCGCGTAGACACGCAGGAGAAACAATTCATTGTTCTGTTAAACTGTTTTCCTGTAAGTGTGGCGTCCAATTCTGCTTCTCACAGGGACAAGCTAACCATGTTTCACAGAACACCTGGGTCTCGCTCAAGGAAACAATCAACACCAGATGCTCTGTTATATTTCCAACAGTTAAAAGTTACGTCTGTATTGATGCCAAAGTCCACATTAGGGATCAAGTTCTCACACAGCAGAACCCTTACCTAGCGTCAACAATGCTTCCATAATCCGATCCATGAGTGGCACTTTTGGGAAATAGACGCAGGCATGGGCCTTAATGCCAAGTACCGGGTCTTGAATGGAAGCTTGGTTTGCACTAGGATTCACATATCCTGGCTACTTTTTCAACTGTCTCCGTGAAGTTTGGACGGCTTTCCGTAGCCATTAGTTTGGGTCCAAGAGATGAGCAGGTTCTGGAATAATTGGCAAGAGCTTTATCCGAGAATCCCTTATCATCTGAATCTTTATTTAAAGAAGATAAGAGAAAACTTTGACAGGGAAGTTATGTTTGCCAGACCCTTTATCAAATCCATGAGTGGACTGATGCATAACTATAGAGCTAGAACATTGAACATCCTCCATGTTTTTACGGCAACCAGATCCGGACAAAAATGTAGCGTGGAACACAATCTGGGGAATCAGCGATCCATTGTGTTGCATTAAAAATACACGATTTTATTTAAATAGCCGTAGCATCTCCGAGTCGCAAAGCACGGAATATATGGACGATAAAGAGGAAGGGGATTCATCGTGTCTATATCATCGAATGGTTACAATCGAGATAACTACTAAGACGACCCAGGGAAAGTTTTTGTTGGCCAGCATATCAGGTTTTTAGGAGTTTAGAGAAAAAACATGACGTTGTTTGTTAAATAAAATAGTTTGTCCTGAAAAACCGTGGTTCATTTTGAAAGCTCTCAGTTTGTCATGGTTCATGACAAAATGCATCGTAGAAAAACAAAACATCTTTATGTTGATTCATTTTTTCTCTTCAGCTTTCAAACAATCAATGTTTTAATAATTAGTAAGTACGTAAGTAAGTCATTTTTATTTACAGTATATAGCGCTTTTCCAGACCAGGGTCACAAAGCGCTTAAACAATCAAAACAATATTCAATAAAGTATATACTTTAAACGGCCAGAAAAAACTGATAACAAACAGGAGTTCCAGAAAATCAAGGAAAAGCCTGAAAAACTAAATATTATTTAAATACTTAAATACTTAAAGACACAATACACAATATACAATAGCATATAAACAAGAATATGTCTTTGCCTGCGTACCTGCGTACAAATGGATCCCTGATGATTTCCAAGATTGTGCGCTGACACTGATACACAGTTTTTTTGGTTCCGAATCTGTTTACCATAAATAACACATGGTGAATGTAAACATGCGTTCCCTCATTGGGCAGTTTACCCAGATCCTGGACTGAAAGGACCTTTGGAAATAATTCTAGAAAATGTATTTTTGTTATACAGTTGTTTAAAACACTCAAGTTTAACTTTAAAATGATCTCTGTATTTTATTTTAATTTGTAAAATTGTCTTGTCTTGTAATATTTGATAAAGGTTTTCGTTTCATTCCAAAAAACATAAATATAATTAATAGAAAAGGCGTGAAAGATGTTGGTCAATGAGGTCATTCAGGGCATAGAAAATGGGCGATAAGACAAATGAATACCATTGCAGGTTTGGGCCAATATTAAGTTTGGTCTAAGATGGAAATCCTAAAAGATTTGTAAGCAAAAAGCAAACTTTTTTTTTTTAAACACAAATGATGGTCCACCAATTCAGCAATAAAAAAACTAGATTCAGTAGAGTGAGTAAACTGCGCTGCTTTATCACCAAATACACAATAAATATGGTAGAACTGATGAAAGATGGACCAACCCATAATAATTTAAAGGCGATTACAGCCCGAGCTCATCGTATTATACTCAGCAATCTCAATGCATCAAGGACAAAATGGCACTGAGGTAGTTTCAGGCACCAGGTAAGAGTGCGGTCATTCATGACAGAGGTGCACTTAAACAAGAAAACACAAATACACACACACACACACACCTAACTCCATAAAATCTCCTCTCGACTCACATGGCTGTTTGCCTAAGTGAATCCTGGGTGATTGTGTTGGCTCTTCAGTCTGAGCCTCGTGGCGACCCAGGGGTCAGTGTGCGGTTGACTGTAACAGTCTGGATTGTGAGGCGGGAGGGAAGGGGCACACACACGCGCACACACACACACGCGCGCACACACACACACACACACACACACACACACACACCCACACACACACACACACACACACACACACACACACGCATGATTACCGGTGGCTGGTCGACTGGTGTCTCGTTCACAGAGCGGTCATTTGTGACCGACACATTGAATCCCCTCTAGCTGACCCTCTGCAGTAATGTGCATGCAAATAAACACACACACACACACACAGAAACACACACACACAAGAGCGCACACTGTGACCAGCTAACTGACCGGTTGCCTTTTTATCCAAACCCTTGTCACTTTCTGAACCGCTAATGAGACACACACCTCGAAAAGGCAGCGGAAACACTGGATTACACAACACACAACAACACGAGTTTGTGTACTTTTGTTTGTGTCACATGGTCCGTTTGTTGACAACAGGCTTAAATGGGTTTTTAATCAAAATAAATATAAAATGAAGTTGATACGGTGGACAACACAGTGGTTGGTGCTGCTCACTCGCAGGGATCTGGATCGATTCTGTTTGTATGTTCTCTCCGTGTTTCCTCAGGGTACTCCGGTGTCACCGTCCGAAAATATGATGATTTTAATCGGTTGAAGGTCGTGATGGTCTATATGTGATGGACAGAGGGCTATCCAGGGTCTCTCCCTATGTAGCTGGGATTAGCTCCAGGCCCGACAACCTAATGAAGAGAATCAATACCAAAAAGTAAGTAAGTTAGTAAGTAAGTAAGTAAGTAAGTCATTTTTATTTATATAGCGCTTTTCCAGACCAGGGTCACAAAGCGCTTAAACAATCAAAACAATATTCAATAAAGTATATACTTTAAAGATCAATATAAAACTGATAACACAACAGGAGTTCCAGAAAATTAAGGAAAAGCCTGAAAAAGAATAAATATAAAATCAATAATAATAATGTAAATTATAATAATGTGGGGAAAAAAATCAGCATATTTTGGAATATATTTCAGCAAAAGCACTACTTTTAAATATAAAAAAAAAAATTGATCTTTTAAAAACCAAATAAAAAAAGGGTTTTAAGTCGAACAAAACCAAAGAAAAAGTCCAATTTCACAGTATTTTTGGAGACCTCGGGTAATCCTTACACCAGTATTATAAAACCCATGAGGAATAAAACTATATTACCACGTTGGAATTATTTACTGAGAATGTTGTGGTCGCCATTTTTATTTTGTCGCAGCAGCAGAACAGTGTACTCTTGTAACCATTAACATTGTAATTCTAAACTATCAATAGCTTAAAAAATATCTCACAAAAACACACACAAAATTCAGTCGAACCAAAGGAACCCCTTGAAAAAAACAAGTTTTACCGCCACAGGAAACACTTTCAACTGATAAAAACACAAGTCAAAAACAATAAAAATTAACCCAGCTTGACAAAGACACTCATTTATCGTGACTTAATGCAAACGTGTTTGACCTGCGTCGCACCCTCCAGAGCTAACAGCTCTAATTAATGTGTTCCTATTCAATTAGCTCCGCCATTGTGCTTTGTCATTCAGGGAAGGGTTATAAAGCGTAATTGCAGTCCAGAGATCCATAAAGTCAGGCAGGTGAGGAGGGGGAGAGAGAGAGGGGGAGAGAGGGGGAGAGACAGAGATGCTTTATGGGTTAAGAAGACGTATTGTTGTCATAGATCTCTGTTCATGTTTGGACTTTTAGGTTCGCTTAGAAGGTTTTTTATTTTTGAAAGCTTTGCATGTTGTTTGCTCAAGGGCAAAGAAATAAGATGGGAGATGATGCTCAGGTCCATGTGTGTGTGTGTGTGTGTGAGAGAGTGTGTGTGTGTGTGTGTCGGGGCCTAATGGAGAGTAAATACACAGATCCTAACCATTAACTGTGTCGCGATGTTTGGTCACTGAGACACTGGGAATCTTTATCTCTGGTGGGTTCCTCTTTGCGACTGCTGGAATTTGTCCTGGAAATTTATGATCTTCTGTTCTTTGCTTTTTATTTGCCCCCAAACTTAACCGAGGAGTCGCGAGCTTTTACAGAGTTTACTCTGTGGTTCATCATTCAGATTGATGCGCTTAAAAGGGATTTTTTTTTTCATTCTTTCGGTCGACGGTCATGACAAGAACATGGATCAACGAGAGAGTTCGCTTTAAATTAGCGGCATATTAAAATAAGAATAATATTAATGCGAGTTACGATCTTATAAGTATCTAACATATAATGCTGACATTGAGAAATTCTATGATTTAGAAACAAATATACAGTAAACTCATTGAATGTAATTTAATTCGCCACTGTATATGTTATTCTTTTGTTATTTAATTTTATTGAAATAGTGTTTAAAAATATACATGCAAAAATGGGAATAAAAGGCATTTTATTATGTCAAAGAAGACAAATTTCCCCCTAAAAATAACAACATAAGGGGAAAATTAAAGCAAAAAAAAATTGAGTTAAATCATTTGGTGAACAAATAAATAATATTTATCGGGACATTAACACGGTTTATTGAAAAGGTCATAATCAATGAATGAATGGAATGAATGAATAGTTTTTTTTTGGTTACAATATAAAATTATGTGCAATTATTACCAAACAGACTTTCATTCAACATTTTCTCATCACAAAACTCGAAAAAGGAACATGATGAAGCCGAGGCTTACTTTTGCCTTTCCTATGTAATCCATGAAATAACACAAAATATCAATTAGACAAAGCAGAAGAAAACACAAAATTCAAAAACAAAATTTACTTTAAATTCTTACTTCTTAGTCATTTTACCTTTCAATGTTTTTTTGAAACTAACATTTGTTCTCACTTTACATATTTTAAAGACACACAACCCTCTTAAATTATTAAAACATTTTCTCTCAGTTTAAACGAAAAAAGGTGAGGTGGGAAGACTTTTTGTTATTTGCTCGAAATAATATTTCTAATGTTTTTATTTGTAAAATATTTTGAGATTTTAAGATGACAGACTTAATAAATAATGTATTATTTAATTTAGTTATTTATTAAATATATGATATTTTAGGAAAGGATTTATATTAAAGTCATGATTAATAGTGTTTTAATGCTGGTTTTAGAATATTAACTTTATTAATATTAAGTTACATTTTATCATTGAAAAAAATGAGATATTTTGGCCATATTTAAAAAAATAAGTATATATTCATAAAAGATGTCTTAACCATGTCATTAACTCTTGAATAAGCTTGTAGTCATTTAAAGTAGAGAAACATCGTGTCAACGTTTCTGTAGGTTTTTAACGCTGATCGTTTGTAAATCAAGTAAAATGTAAATATTTTCCTCCCCAGGTTAAAGAGCAGAATACAATATTTTCTGTTAAAAGAAAACAGCAACATGAGTTTCGGGAGAAGCAGTCGAAACATTCTGGCTCCCAGATAAACACTTGAAACTTTCTTTTCCTTGGCAGCGAAGCTCACTCAGCGCCCGACGAAGCAAAACACGGCCGTGAGTGACAACGATATGTGCTCGACGGACTTGAATATGTAGGAGTTACTGCACATTAACGCTAATGTTCTTTTCTCTTTGTACGACCGAGGGGAGTTTTAAACCTGGGATCTCACTTTCAATTCAACCGTCGCTGGAATGCTCGCCGCGCCGAGGCTTTCGAGACCGAACACAATGTAATCATGTAACAGTTTCGACAAGGTTTTCTCCTGACAGAACTTTGGACACGAGAGGAACAGAACAGTTGGTTTATTTTATCTGGACGCGGCTGCTTCTGTTGAATAATTCAGCCGCAGTTGGTGAGGCAGCCATTGGGTTCAGATCGGTTTAGTAATCCCGCCAAACAGTCAATCACGGGGGTTGAGAGACAGGCTGGAATTTCCGACACAATCTAATCTATACGTTAGCACGATAGCCCATTAGCTAATATACCTGTCACCATGTATACCTTTAGCTTGTGTCAGTAACTTGCACGTGTGGTTTTGTCTTTTTCGAGACCGAAACCATTCACTGCACGCAAGAAGATGTCAAAGGTCAAATGTACTTGTGTTAAAGATACGCATCTTTCTGAGTATCTTATGGTTTCTAAAGCTAAAAGCTAATAATAAGCTGTCGGGAGGAAGGAGTCCGTCTCTCAAGCGGGTACGTTTTATATTTTAAATAAACCTTCTTCACCGTTTCCATCAATCATTTCCGTCCCTTCAATGGGGTCGTGGTTGTCCCAGATGGCGGAGGGACACCCTGGATAGATGGCCAGTCCATCACCTGGGTCACGTCCAGACTGACACCTACACAATTCCAGCGAAACAATTCCCAATCACTGATTAACCACAAGCTGGATCGGAACCAGCAACCTTCTGTCTGGGAAGATATTAGTCACTCGCTCAATGTCCATTTTGTAGAAAAAAAAGTAAACACAGTATTGATCTGATCAATAAAACGTCAATAGCTTCTTGATAAATGAATGTGATCAATAAAGTTCTACCTACCTACCTTGATCTAGACTTGGATCTGGTTCAGCTTGGACAAAAAATTCATTGAAAAGCTGCATTCGAAGACAATATTTTGCGACTCTTAAAAAGTAAAACAGCACTGAATGTGTTACTATAGGTGTTGCCTTAAAATACATCGAAGCTGAGACCATTGGTGATGTGTCAATGAAGCTTCATGACACAGTGTCATATTTTTAAGAGGACAGTAGGGGGCGCCCTTATCTTAAAAATGAAGTGAAGTTTCAATAGAATAACTTTTCAAAGCAATAGATTATAGAGCAAAGAGTGACATCTAGTGGACTCAGGAAATAATGACACTGTTTCATGAAGCTTCATCGACACTAGCGAACATAACCATAGTGTTGTTCATAGGGTTGTGAGAAAATATTGATATCGCTAGTTTCTTTGGCTATACTTTATCGATATTCAACAGCACTTTTTTAAGCATTTTATCAAGATTTTATTTATATCATAGTTAATTTAATTAAAATAATTTGATTTTGAATTTACAATTAACATGAAAATATTCACAGCGTTAGTTCTTTTTTTGTGTTGCAATTAAACCAGATGGCAGCAGTCATTACCCCCTCCTCAGATAAAGGAACAATGAACGGTGATGACTGAGGACGAGAGGATACAGTGGCCTCGTAACACTTTATAAACCTGATGTTTGGACATATTTTGGTTTCAAAACAAATGAAAGCAGTAATGACTTCGTCATGTGGTCTGTAAATTCTGCAATACCAGAGTCAAGTATTCAACAATACTACAAATATATCCTTGTTACTACAGTATCACAATATATCGTATCGTTGACCCTGTATCGTGATACGTATCGTGGCGCCCAATTCTTGCCAATTCACACTCTAAGTTGCTCACATAGAGAAGGAAGTTTCCACAATAATTTAATTTAAATACATTAAGCAGTTTTTGCGTTGTTTTGCTAACACGATCACACAACCTTCTCGGCGGATAAAACTATTTTTTTCACACAAAATTTATGTCCCTACGACTTTAATACGCTTTGAACGGGCGCAGATGTCTGTGCCTTAAAAAATAAAGACCACCCGTAGTCGTCAGATTTCTCCTGGAGAGGTTGGATCTGGATTAATTGCAGTCCCCCCTCTGAGGTGGTTTTGTGGCAGGTTGGGGGAAGAGAGGTCTGGGGTTGTTACACCTGTGAGCACCAACTTTGAGCCAGCTCGCTGACATGAGTCGGTTTGTCAGCTCGGGTGAAAATGACTCCCAGCTTTCCCTGCTCCGGGTCCCAGACGAGGAAATCTCACACACATGTTTCATATACTCATTTGTCCGAAAGCGAAGAAACATCTCGCACACAAAAAAAAAAAAAAATCCTTCCAGAAACATTTGAAAAGAACAAGAGCAGCTCCAGGTGCAGCGAGAAATACAGATTTCTGGGAGATATATAGGAGCCGTCCTGCGCTCGCCCAGCTGATATAAATGGCGCTTCAATCTTGTCCCTCGGGCAATTGGACTCCGGGTGTTTCAGATGTTTTGAGGCGTTTTACCGAGTGCCAACGCTGATAAATCTGTCATCTGATGGAATCCGTCTCTGCGCCCTCAGTTGGAGGAAACAAATTGTGGATTTGGGTTTGGAGGGGCGACGAGAAGGGAGAACAGAGAGGAAAGAACTGAAGACAGAGTGAGGTAAAAAAAAAAAAAAAAAAAAAGAGGGAAAAAGAGCCGGTGTAAGAAGTGACCTGTCAGCCCGGCCCATTCATCATGTGGACAAAATGGTCGCAATCGTTTCTTTCCGCTGACCAGCCAAAACATCCTTTGGTAAGCAAGTTTTGAGGTGACATGCAAGTGTGTGTTGAAGGGCCTGTTTTGTCTTGTGGACCACTTTTGTTTTTTGATATCATCAAATGTCCGTTCTCGTCCGACCACTGCCTAGTATTTCAGCCCTAAATCAGGACTCTTCTTGAATAATTTTCGACTTGTTTCATCTTTAATATATTTACTGTATCTTGTCTAATTTGGTTAAGGCTTTAAATTCATAGGGACACTCTGGAAAGGTTGTCAGCAAATCAAAACCAAAATTAAGGAGCGAAATTTAGTGATGTGTTGATGAAGCTTCATGAAACAGTGTCATATTGTTTAGAGGTCAGTAGGTGGCGCCATCAGTTAAAAAATGATGTGATGTTTCATTAGAACAGTTGTTCAAAACACAGGAAAATAGTGCAGAGACCGCCATCTAGTGGACTCTGAAAATAATGACACTGTTTCATGAAGCTTCATCAGACCATCACTACAGAAAACTGTGTAGATGTTACAGTAAGAGTTATCAAAGGAGAAATCAGAACACAATAAATGGAAATTTAGTTTTGGAAATACTGAATATTTTTTTCTAAAATAACATTTTTCATAAACACTTAGATTTCCAATAATACATTATTGCCAATGCATTGAAATTGATCAAGTTTTTTTTCTCTGTCAAAAGACTAAAAACTGAAACTTTTGCCAAGATGCTTTCAGAAATGACATGAAACTCAAAGTCCATGAACCAATATGTTTAATTTCTTATATGCATTCTATGGCACCAAATTCATTTTTTTTTAATTTAAATTAAAGTTAATTTGAATAATCAACTAAAAAAAGCATTCTCAGGAGACAGACCTCTGCCAAGCTGCTCATACTGTGACTTTCAGAAAATATTATGGCCCCAAATTTAAGCGTATAATTGGATAAAAATTCTGTATTTGACAAAAATAATATGATTAATAGGGAAATTCAAATTATATTGTATGGACAGCAGGTGGCTTTTCCTCTAATCCTTCAAAAGATTTGTGTATATACTATATATATAATTTTTACTTTGTCCTTTTATTATATTATTTCCAGACGTGTCTGTTTTTGCCTTATTTTCCCCATAGACTGTTACTAATAATGACATGTTTATATCAGGGGTTTACCATAATTTAATCCATTCACATATTTATTTGATTAATATATAAAATATATAATCTTAATTAATTATAGACTAATAGAGTTTGGTGCCATATTTAGATAAACGCAGTAGTAGTAACTCAATAAATGCAGATCTTTCCCCCATGGAACACTTTCAACGTGGTTTGGAAAGAACAGGTCATCGCATGTTACTTATACTCATATAACTGTGCGTGAGCCTTTCAACGTCTGGCAGGTTGTGGACCACATGAATGAGGACCTCCAGTTGGAGTGGTCAGGTAGAGGCAGGACTGCGGCGGCCAGTAAGCTGATGTCTCCGTCCTGTGGAGAGGATGGTGAGCCAGAGGGTGTTTTCTAGCAGCGTGTGGTGATGGTCCACACTCGGTTCTAATACAGCGAACACACATGAGGTCATGCGAATTTAAGGTCCACTTTTTTTTCTTTACTTTGGTTTGTCTTAACTTAGATGGACGGTATTTCTGTAACAATTTCCATGTGTGTAAATTTTTTGGTGGCAATTTATTTTTATGGTGCCGTCTGCCAGCTGGTGAAACTTTTCCGTCTTTGGATCACTTTCAGTTTTTGGCACGTGTCGATAGTTGTAGAACGTCGTTTTTCAATGCAGAGAAAGTTATGTTTCACAGAGGTATGGAGCTCGTTTGAGAGATTGACAAAACATGCTTGATGTTCTCCTGAGCTGCACAAGCTAAGGTAAGGTAAATGTTTTCTTAAGGGTTCCAGTAAGTACTTGGACTGTTGTTGAGGCCCATTGATGTGAACCTTTGAGGCAAAAGAGGCTTAATATGATGGGGATACCACAAACACATTTGTTTCCCAGCCTTTGGGTCACCTTGACCCAGAGACAACACAAGGGATACCTCGAACACATTGGTTTTTGGGCCTTCTGGTTACCTTGACCCAGAGACAACACAAGTTATACCTCAAACACATTTTTTTCAGGACTACGGGTCACCTTGATCCAGAGACAACACAAGCATTAAACAAGGTTACATTTTTTGTGTATTTTGATTTATTTTGACACAAACTGACTCTTTCAAGAAACATCGCCAGACCTTTTTTATTTGTGCTTCTCCCTGATCTTCTGGGACTCCTGGGTTTGTCTCTATGTTGTTTTGGCCTTTAAGAGTTTTTAAATCTGTAACTGGTTTTACTGTGAATTGAATTCTTAATTCTTAATTCTTTCTAAATCAGTTCTAATATTTTACTTTGACATCAGGGCCACATTTAGGTAGTTTAAGGGTTGCATGTGGTGATGTGCTGACGAAACATGAAACAGTGTCATGTTGTTTAGAGGTCTGTAGGTGGCGCCATCAGTTTAAAAATGATGTTTCATTAAAACAGGTGTTAAAAAACTAATAAAAATAGTTCAGAGACGCCATCTAGTGGACTCTGAAAATACTGACACTGCTTCATGAAGCTTCATCAGATCATCGATAGTTACATGCACTACAGTCACACTTTGCATTGGTCTGTATTAAAAAGTGTAAAAAATATTTTCGTTAAAAACACTAACAAACACACTCTGGTTCTCTATTCCTGGTAAAAAACTTGACTTAAAACAATAATTAAAAATCACACAATAGAAAAATGTTTTTTTATAGCCTATAGTACAAGCCCCAAAATGTAATAAAACAGAGTTATAAGAAGAAAAAGTTAGTTTGTATTGAAAATTAAACTGGAAAGGCAACGTAAGCCCAGGTCTAACTGGACGATGGGTTTTTCCCACACGATGAAATGGTTCTTCTGGCAACATTAAGCAGGTCATATGCAAGATTAACATCATTAAATCATGGAATGATGTGTTCTAGAACGACAACACACCCGCAAAAATACGTCTTGATTCGACTGAATAGATATTATTCCCTAAAAAAAGGCAACTTAATCATTTGCAAGTAGGCAAGTGGATTAAAAAATCAAAATTTTCAGATGAATCTTGTTAAAAAATTAAGAAATTAAATCAACATTCCTTACGGCAGGTTGCAGAGTTGATCCTGGTTGGTGAGTTATACAGATTAGAGGCGCCTGAATGATCTTAAAAAAAGAAAGTGTAATTCAAAACCATTTTATGAACCAGTCCATTACCGAGGATTGGGTCCAATGGTATCTTTTGGTAAAAACGTCCGACCCGAGCACTTTCTAATGTTCAGAGTGAAGGTACGAGAATCGCATACGGATTAAAAAATGGCCGCCACATTTGGAATCCACTAGGAATATCATGAAGGCCTGAAAGAGAAGGTGCTGACGATGGCTGCGCCCCTAAATCATCGGGCGTTACTTCGATCAATGTTTGCTTCAAACATCTCCGAACATTCACATTTGTATATGCATTATGTGGCCGACGAGCTTCAGTGACGGGCTGTCAATACACGGGACGAAAACAGAAAGACAGACCCCCGCCCCCCCCCAGAGACGGCAACATAAAGAGAGGCCGGGTGGGCTGAGTAGATAGATCATAGTAACAGCCAATAATAAATGGATCATGCTTCTATGTTTTTAAAGGCAGTGGCAGCTGTATTGAATGGGAAACCTTGTGTGGGGGAGAAAATAGAGGTTTATTGATCAGAGACATCATGTCGGCTGGAGTGGTCGAGGGGGGTGAGTGGGAGGATGGTTGGGGGGGGTGTCGGTACGGGGTGTTTGAAGCCTGTCGACCTCCAGGAAAAAAAAAATGATGCTCTCTGTGAGTTTTCTATTTCAGCGTCCTACCCTTTTTAAAACAGAATTCCCAGGCACTAATTCCACTGTCCCGTTTTTACACATGCATGTAATTGTTGGTTTTTCGACGAGAAGGGCGGATAACGAAGAGGCCGTCAGATTGTGGCGACGCGCGGACACACCAGTCTTCATTTCCAAATGTTTGTGTAAAAGGTGAGGTCAGATCAGGATATTTTTTGCACCCATTCTTGTTATTTTTCGTGTGGTAATTCACCACGGAGTCCAGGCAGTAGATGAAAACTCCTGGAATGTTTTTTATGCCGTATAAGCAGCGCTGTTCAATGTTCGGAAGGCTCTCATGCAACACTTTGGTGAAAAAAAAAAAAGTCCAAGTGATGTCCAACTTTGGACGGGAAAAAAAAACGCATTTCCAGTCGTTCTTTTTAAAATGTGGTGCTTGGATCACTGGCGGGGATGTTGCTACTTACGCTTGTTGTTGAAAATTTTAAAACGTTCGTGAAAATACATTCAAAGTTGATGCTATTTTTCGGACTGAAAGTCTTAAAGTAATGTTACCACTTGTTTCTCCTTACTTAGCTGTTTGGTTCTTCACATAAACTGAAAGATAAGGTTTTCCAATTGTATCAACCTTGGGGCCTCATGTACTAAAGGGTTGTACGCACAAAAAACGTACATACTTTTCCAGTCACAGTTCATATGTATCAATAAGTAAAAGAGCGTTAGAAAGGTCGTACGTCCTTATTTACTTCTCAGATCCATGTCAGCCTCACTAGTCATGTTGAGATGTTCACATCAGAGTTACATTAACGATCAATACTGATCAAAAATGAACACACAAGTGTTTGTAGTTACACAAGTGATTATTAAATTATTCACAAACTTATAAATATGTTCTCATTCACCAAACTGATGATCTGTATTTATTAAGACAACATCGATTGTTTTATACTGAATATTTAAATCCACTATTTAGCCGTATTCAGAAAAAATTTAAAGGAAATATGAGCTTGTTTTTATAATATAATGAACAAAATGATCAGCGTCTGATGCTTCAAGTCTTTACCAGAGTCACAGACGTTCTTGTGGAACAACATCACGTTTGACCAAAGTGAAGCTGCAGAAAGAAAGCAACTGAAGTTTCCCTCACGTGATCATGAGATCTCCTTGAAAAACATACTTATATATAAACACCCCCACATGATTTGTTCATTTGTCATTTATAAACAAAACACTTTTATTTTATAAATATAGCAAGAATTTGCGTGTGTTGTGCCACACATTCATATGAAGCTCAGACGATCAGACCATCTTCACATCATCATTTATACTTAGTGATTTTAGTTACTGATTTAAAGTTTTATTCTTGTTAAACTCCATTTTAAGATGTTTCCAACAAGCCCCTGATCGCCTCTGTACATAAAGTATTTGCCTTAATAACTGTGTATTTAAAATATAAACATTTACCCCTGAGCTCGTCTGCACTCATTTAAATTTAAGTATGTGATCCTGACATGTTTAAATGAACGAAAATAAATTAATAACCCAGTTTAAATTCATGTTTTTTTTCTGATCCTGGAGAGAAGAATCACAGACAATGGTTCATTTTAATGTGATTTAAATATGTAAATGAGGGCCTGGAAAGGGACGAACAAGTCTGCGATGAATTCCACGTTGATTGGGATGTACAAAGGAAAACTGCTTTTATTTGTGTGCACGTGCAGATTCATACGTCTGAATATTTAAACTCTAACTCTCACCCTAAACCAAACCCAGAAATAATTTAATTTATGGTAATCAAGCTAAAAACCATCGAATCTTCAGGAAATACCATGAAGACATCACGATATCTAGCGTCTGGTTTATCACTCACTCATCCTCCCTCTGAAGACTCCACCGACATCCACCCGATGAACTTTCCTGTTACGAGATTTGATTATAAATTGTCCGGCGCCGTTCCCCCTCCAAACATTTGACAGGCCGGTGGTGTGGGAGTGAAGTGATTTGCAGAAACCTACGTATTTATTTTCTCAGTTGCCCTCGCCAAAGCTCCGATTCCGAAAAAAGGATTTTCTCTCATTTGTTTCTCCTTTTCTTTTCCTGGGTTTTATTTTTCATGCCTCTCCCCTCCTTCGTTCCGTTGCAGCAGCGGGGTCACAAACCAACGGCGAGGATTTCGGCGGCCGAGCGTCAGCAAGCGGGGAGAGCTGTGGTCGCTCCTCCATCTCTGGCCGCACAATTAGGGATTTAGGTGTGGTGATAGGAAGAATGTTGAAATGGGATCCCGGCGGCCCACACCCTACTTCCTTCTCGTCGTTTTGTTTTGTTATGAACCGACTTCCTGTCGTTTTCTTGTCTTTGTGAAGCATTCCCTCTTTCGGTCTGGTCAGCGACTCAGCTGGTCGTTGACTCCACTTATCTGTCTGGAACGAGCCATTAGCTTTTTCCTCTTGTCCGCGGCTTCCTTTCCCGACAGCCACTGGATGCGGATGGACCCGAGCCGGGGCCTCAGACGGGCAGGAAGTGAAGGAGGATGGAGGAGAGAAAGGAGGAGAAAACGGCACAATTGCATCACGGCTGAGGAGCATTTCCTGTGCGATTATAGATTTCTTCAATTGAAAGTCTTCATTTAATCAATACCAAAATTCTAGTAACTCTAGTATTCTAATAACATAATGAAAAATAATTAATTTTGTCTATAATAACGGTATATTACTACTGTGTATTAACTAAGATGTTTTTAGTTTTAATTCAAGTATATCTAGCGATTTTGCTGGAAAACAAATTTGGAAAAGAATAAATATCTTGAAATATTTAAATTGTATTGCAGTTGGTTCCCTTGAAATATAATTTATATTTTTTTTGAGTGCGGGATACAGTAAAAATTATTGTATCGGAGTCCATGGGGTCATTTTGAAGTTTTACCAAGAACACTGACAATTTCCCCATGTTAGGAAAACCTCACATATATACAATGATCACATTTTTAAAATGGTTAAGCATTTTTTCTAGCTCTGATTATTAGTTGTGATGTGTCGATAAAGCTTCATGAAACAGTGTCATATTTTTCAGAGGACAGTAGGGGGCGCCCTCATCTTAAAAATGATGTGAGTTTTCAATAGACTAGCTTTTTAAAACAATTGATTATAGAGCAAAGAGTGACATCTAGTGGACTCAGGAGATAATGACACTGTTTCATGAAGCTTCATCGACACATCACTAATTAATAATGATGATCTGATGAAGCTTCATGAAACAGTGTCGTTATTTTCAGAGTCCACTAGATGGCGGTCTCTGCACTATTTTCCTTTGTTTTGAACAACTGTTCTAATAAAACATCAACATCATTTTTGAACTGATGGCGCCCCCTACTGACCTCTAAACAACATGACACTGCTTCATGAAGCTTCATCAGACCATCACTACTAATGATTAGATCAACACCTTGAAAATAAAACTTTTATTCATGAAAATACAATGATCCATGCATCATCCGTACGAACCAAACCGTTACACAAACATTATCTAACTGTTACAAAGAAACTGCTTCTTTAACATCTTGACACCACAAGAAGCAGATGACATCACTAAAACCCATGAAGGAGCCGAGGTTTTAAGCGGGAAGTTACCGCAAACTCCCTCTATTGTTTTCGTAACTGTAATGTTAAGGGATTTTTAAAGCGAATATCAAACCTGCTAACTTAGCGAGTCGATGACATTTTTAACTGCAGTTACTCTCGGGTTTAATTTATTACATTGTTAAACTTTGTGTCTTTGTATATTTTGAACTTTTCTATCTAAATTGGGTAAATATCTAGTTTGAACTTAATAAAACAAAACATTGAGCAACAAATAAAGTATGTTTTTCCTCTAACAAGGTGGAAAAGATAAACAGAAGGCCCAAAAACAAATGAGTTTGTGGTATCCCTTGTGTTATCTCAGGGTCAAGGTGAACCAGAGGCCGAAAAAACAAATGTCTTTGTGGTATCCCTTGTGTTGTCTTTGGGTCTTTGGTATCCCCATCATATTAAGCCTCTTTTTTCTCAAAAGTTTACATCAATGGGCCTTAACAACAGTCCAAGTACTTGTTAGAGCCCTTAAGAAAAAAATTTACCTGTGGTGGAGGTCATACACCTTGACCAAGAGACAACACAAGGGATACCACAAACTGTTTTTGGGCCTTCGATTAACCTTGACCCTGAGATAAAACAAGGGTTAATAGATCTAATCTCATAATAAAGACACTGTGAATAATATAAAGGTAATACAAATATCTGAACATGTATAAAATGGTCTTAAACTAGATTTTAAATAAATTGGTTCTTTGAATGTTTCTTAGAACACAATCCTTCTTAACCCACAGGTACCACAAGGGTTAAGTAGAAGTTGACGTTCAATTTATTTTTGTCTGGAAAATAATTTTTAAGAAAATAAATTTTTCGGATATAAATAAAAGGAATAACATCCTGTAAGATTCATGGAATGGAAAGCATGAGATTCTTCAGAATGAATCAACAAGATGCATCCAGTCAGAATCCAACTGGAGACAAACAAATATCAACGAAACAAATCTATAAAATAAACGTCATTTAAGGATGTAACTGTAACACGGTTGTTTCGGGTCAACTCTTATCGCACCAGACAAGCCATCTGTCTGCTCGGCACCAGCTATAGGAACACGTCAATCAAATCCCTGAGGCCGCCACTCAATGTGTTTGAACAGATGTTCGCTGCTCAACATCTTACAGGATGTAAACCTCTGATGAATAAACACGTCATATACAACTAAACTAAATCAACACAAGTTTACACTAACAAACACTGGAGTCTGAAGGTTGAAAGGACTTGAACTGTGGTTCACTCTCTGATATAAAAACGCCTCCCTGCAGAATTATTTCACAAAAATAAATAAATAAATCCACCAGGGACCAAACAAACTGCTCTTGCGAAGACTTATCAAATCCACAACAAGACCAAATTGCCTTTTGACCCATAAACTTTCCCCGGCATCCCTCGGGGTTGTCACCAACTTATGATCCATGCGGCACGAAGGCCCATCATTTATCACCTCCAATTAAATCAATTATCATTTCTGGGATCAGAGCTCGACAAATCACAGCGGTCAACGAGCGGGGATGCTCGGGCCGGCGAGGGGCGTTTGGACAGGCGAAATGAGGGAGCGGACAGATAGAGTCATCCTTCACGCTAAGTGGGATTGTCCTGACGCGGAGTGAGATAGACCCCGAGGTGTAATGGACCTCTTTGCCTTGACTTCCTCTGGCCCCGGTGGCGGTGTCGCCGGAGTGGAGACGGGGGTCAATCAGCGGCTGAATAGTTTTGATCCAGAATGAAATTGCTGTCATTTTAAAATTACAAAATGATTGATGGGAGAAAGTTAAAAAGGACCACCGTCTTTTTTTTTTTCACCCTTCAAATTTGATTTATATTTGCTTTTCTTTGCAACAACTTTAACGTAATAGTTCACCTAAAATTCAAACTTCACTCATTTTCTACTCACCCTCATGTCGACTAAGGGTTGGGATTATTTCAAGAGTAATCTGTTTCTTTTTAGAGTTAAAGACAAAAATGTTTGTTCATTTTAATGTAGCGACTGGAGCTCAGTTGTCTTCATCTTCATCTTCGTCCAAAAAGACACTTAAAAACATCCAAATACCTCCATACTGCTCGTCTGTAACGTCCCTCACCCGTGAACAAGACCCCAAGATACTAAAACCCCTCCACCTGGGGCAGGATCACATCGCTAACCCGGATAAGGCTTCCCACCTTATTCCAACTGAGAACCACATACTCAGATTTGGAGTTGCTGATTCTTGGTTGCGAACCTCTCCAGCGAGAGCTGAAGGTCACGGTTCTGATGAGGCCAACAGCACCACGTCATCTGCAAAAAGCAGTGACCCAATTCGCAAGGTCACCAAACTGGAGCCCCTCAACGGCCAGGCTGCGCAAAGAACTCCGGAAATACTAATACTTGGTATAAAGACCTAGTTCTATTTTTCCAAGAAAATTCCTCATGTCGAGGCTTCAATCCTAGAAAGACGTTACAGACAAGCAGTATGGAGGTATTTTTATGTTTTTAAGTGTCGTTTTGGACGAAGATGAAGACGAAGACAACTGAGCTCCAGTCGCTACATTAAAATGAACAAACATTTTTGTCTATAACTCTAAAAAGAAACAGATTACTCTTGAAATAATCCCAACCCTTAGTCGACATGAGGGTGAGTAGAAAATTAGTGAAGTTAGAATTTTAGGTGAACTATCACAATAAAGTTGTTGCAAAGAAAAGCAAATATCAATCAAATTTGAAGGGTAAAAAAAAAAGACGGTGGTCCTTTTTAACTTTCTGCCATCAATCACTTTTTACACTTGTTTTTAACCATTTTTCTCATGCGAAGCTTCAATCCTAGAGGGACGTTACAGACGAGCAGTATGGAGGTATTTGGATATTTTTAAATGTCTTTTTGGACGAAGAAAAAGACGAAGTCGACTGAGCTCCAGTCGCTACATTAAAATGAACAAACTTTTTTTTCTATATCTCTAAAAAGGAACAGATAACTAGGGTAAGATAAGTCAAATAATCCATTATTCGCCGCGACTCACTACGAGCTCAGAATATCATGGTCTACGATAAATGCCGATGTACGAGTGTAACATGCTGAAGATTATACACCAAAATAACATTTGAGTTTCCAGCAGGGCTTCTGTCAATCGTCAACTCAGAACTCTCCGCCAGATTTTTGTCCGCAAGACTCTTTCAGCAGCGGAAGAAGGTCTGGCAGCGACTCGCTATCATTCAGCCCTTGTTTGTTAGCGTCGAAAAACCAAAACACTCATCTGTGCTCTCGGCGTAAAAAGAACCGACTGCCCACGACAATAAGACATGTAGATGAAAAGGACAGAAGTTTCTCAGCATATAGGATCATGGCTCTGAGGTAGCTGTTGTTTTCTTCATTAGCATAACTGAAAGAAGACGTGAGAACAGTATGCCGACAGACCCCCGAGGAGTTAATTATCATTTTAGTGTCAGAAACCCTCCAACCATTTGCATTGTAATGACTCGAGCTAAACATATGTAAAGCCATTGATCTGGATGTTGACTCAAGAAAATGAAAGTGTTTACTGTTGCTATAATGGACGGTGCTACGACAATACACACCTTTAGGTACCGGCAGCAGTTTTTATTTGAATACAACTTCATGGTCTGGTGTTTACTTTAGGTGATACGTTTAAGTTTCTTCCTGCGTGTTTCTCTGGGAACTCTGATTTCTTCCCGTAATCCAAAAGACATTCAGGAATGAATTGATCATTCTTAATTTTCTTAACGCTTCCTGAAGTTTGTATCTGCGCTGTAATGTTATAGCAACCTTTCCAGGGTGTCCCCCTACCATTGGCCCATTGGAACATGAATAGGCTTTTGGTGACACATATGGGTTTTGATGGATGATAGGGGGGTCAGAAATGTTTGTCAATGGGGTCTTGACACTGGTGGTGGTACCTTTGCTGCGTATTGTTAGTATAGTTTAAACCACTATGAGTTTGAGTTTGTATGTTCTCCCCGTGTTGTGTGGGTTTACTCCGGGCACTCCGGTTTCCTCCCACAGTCCAAAAACATACAGAGGTTGATTGAGAACTTTGGGAAATTGTCCAAAGGTATGAGAATGTCTGTGAATGGTTGTCTGTCTTTGTGTGCCCTGTGACAGACTGGTGTCCTGTCCAGGGTGTCCCCTGTCTCTCGCCCTATGATACTGGGATAGGCTCCAGTCTCCCCGCGACCCTGGTAAGGGATAAAGCGGTAGAAATTGAATGAAAGAATGAGTTGACTAGAGTTATTTAACCAACAACTAAGTACAACCAAAGTAAACAGGTCAAAAGCAAACTACAAGAGCATCAGTGGTGAGGAACAATTGCCTCTGAGGCAGAAAACTTGAGCAGAACCAGACTATTCGTGAACGGCATTCTGCTGCAATAGGCTGTGATGGAGCGAGAGAAACAGGATGGAGACAAGAAGCACCGATTTGCACGTGATGAAGAGTCTTTCTGGACTTTCGCTTTAGCTTTATCGGTCAAAAAAGTGATGTGTCATGCTTCATGAAACAGTGTCGTTATTTCCTGAGTCCACTAGATGTCACTCTTTCCAAACACATTATGAGTTTCGCCAAACACAATCAGTATGATGTGCAGATTAACAATTTATTAAAACTTATCTTTGATACATTAGAATCCTTTATTTATTCCCCAAATCACAATCGATTAAAGTGAAACGATGCTCGACTCTCGTCAACATGTTGCCACTTGTACGCCAGTCAACCGAGTCACCTGATACTCGTGGATTTGTCACCAAGGGAGACACCATGAGTCTGAGCTGTTTCCGGATCCATACAAAGCCTCAGGGATTAAGTCAAAGCAATATCAAATGGGGAGGATTTGATCAGTTTTGGCAACACAACCTAAGAATATACCGTTGAAGATTCACGAGAGTCTAGTATAGTTCCTGTAGAACACAAGTGGGAACCCGAAAGTTGAAATATTTCATGAATATTTTTCGGCCGTTCGAGGTGGAGCAGTTTCCTGAGCGAAGGTTGATAATCAGAGGAACCAGACTTTGATGCAGAAGCTCAAACAAAGACAGGTATCAAGATGAGCAAGAGGAATTTCCTGCGGGAATGATATGAATCCAGTGAGCATGTCTCTGGTTTACTATCGCAGTGACTGTTTCCCACATGATCCTCAAGACGTAATACAGAGGGACACGAACATTCTTGAGATTTTCAATGTTCTCACAATCCTGACACTCAAAGGAGAATAAATAGTGACGGATACAATTGAGAACAGTTTGGAACTTTATGAATGGTTGAGAGATTGTTCCTTAATTCGCTAAAATGTAATCACAATTTGTGGTTTTACAGGCAACTTCCTTATTATAATTTTAATTATGAAAGTTTGCATTATAATAAGGTAAGGTAGAACTTTATTGATCCCTCAGGATAGTAGTTCATAAAAGTTTCCTTAATAGTTTTTCAGGCATTTTTGCTCATTTTTTTAAAATATAGTTTAAGAAGTAGAGATGTTGTTGCGGAAAAAAAACATTTGAAGTTAGCCCGAACTCAATCGTATTTTAATTTTATGTTTCCATTTGACATTTGTAAATGTTTTTCTTTTTTTTTTAAAGCCCTTTATATTTACCAGCTACTACCCAATAATCAATTTTTTCCATTACACATTTTAACAAATATTGTGTGGTTTTGTGGACCACTGTACTGTCAGGATTCATAATTTGACCTCAATTTATTTGTTTTCATGTTTCATGACTCATTTAAAAACAATTAAACACACAACATCTGACTTAAGGAGCCACCTTTTAGCACTTGTTTAGCAATCTTAGTGACTAAGCCTCAATCAGGGGTCAAGCCTTGTGCACAACCTTTGAGTGATCAAAAGAGGATCTTAGTTGGTCAGTTATATAATCTATCCAGTGTGTCCTAGGTCTGACCCATGACCCCCCACCAGAGGGACACAACTATAGTCCAGGCCTTATAAGTCATTTGACTAATAGTACAGACTAATAGTAAAGAACGTTTATTAAAACTTAAACTCAGCAGTTTTTTACTTGTCAGTATCGTAATTGTTGTCACAGTGATTTAAAGTTCAACTAATGTGTTGATGTAAGTGTGTCTTAAATAGATGTTGTGACTCTAATGTATCATCAGTGTCTGTTTGTACAAAACTCTCTTTTCATTGAAATATTGACATTAGTAAAAAAGCCCCGTCCACTGAAAACACTTGGTTTTTCTGGAGATCAAATCTTGTTTACCATAACCACACCCACTCTGCTGTGATTGGTCAAACATCGAGGTTTGTCACCGGTTTGTCAGACTTATTGTATAAACAAAGCGGTTACAGTTATTAACTATAATTAAACTATTTTTAACTATAATCGAACCATTCACAAAAATAGTCAATCAATTTTGTTTCATGACTCATTTAAAGACAATAAAACGTCTGATTAAAGGAGCCATGTCTCTAGCACTTGTTTTGCAAGCTTAGTGACTCACCCTCAATCAGGGGTCCTGCCCCGTGACCCCCCTACCAGAGACACACATACTGAAACACAAGTAAGGTTTTGATTTGATTTAAACTTAAAGTCATACACATGTTTTTTACAACCTTAATTCATCAAATCCTACGTGTCTTTTAATTGGCTGAAAATGTGGTTTTAATCCACCGAACTAAAGTGGTGGACGCGGAAAAAAAAAACGATTCCTCATATTTAACTTCCAGCGCTGGTCTAATTTCACGTCGATTAACTCCCACAATATACACATTTTGATGGATGAATCTTCTGCGGACGTCTGTTGACGCAGACCACCGGCGCTCTTTGATTCATGGCATTATGGTCCAGCTAATGATTCGGACATGTTTGATGATTTTTGGTAAAATATGGTTTTGAATATTGACTTGTCATTATGGTCTGACTATTACCTGTAATGACTTTCTGTCCTGCCAACGCCGAGGAGAAGGAAACTGTGCGGAGGGAAACGGAGAAGGCAGATTGATGGACAGAAGTGAGGAAAGATGGAAACTGGAGAGGAAAAGAGAAATAAAAAGTGAAGCCAGTGGTGGATTGTGGGCTTGAGACTTCACTGCTGCCTCAGCACACTCGGCCCAGGCCCCGCTCTAGCCCGAGGTGATATGTTTTCCTCAGGAAATATCTGCGGAGGCTGGTGGGGATAGTTCTGGGAGCCCCGGCACGGCAAGTTTTTTGGGGGGTGATGGACGGGTTCCAAACGCTTCGACCGGCCCCAGGAAAAAGGCGTCTTTTCCTGGGTAAGAGGAGCGAGGAAAAGGCAGGATGAAACGCGGAGCTCCGACATCGACGTGCATGTCAAGGTGTTTATACACTGCGGGTGCCGAGTCGCATAAATAAATTAGACACGGAGGAGATCTCACATTTTCTCCGACAGATTTCCGTGTTTACATTTTCCCGGGCGCGCTGAAACACAATCTGATTATTTTGTCCACGCTACTCTCGTGATTTCACCGCAATGTTTTACGCAAAGATGTCAGTTTCGTTCTCGGGATGAGAAACATGCATGAAGTTTGTTTCTCTGGAAGGAAAAATAACACTTTTTTTGGTGAATTTTCTTGAAGTGGGTCCAGGCGAGAGGGATCAGAAGAATCACTCAACGCACAAATGAGCGTATAAACGTTTCTGAAACGCGCCGCGATATCCCCCCGCAAAACGATGGGTATTTACATCTCCGGGAAGATTTTTTGTCAAACAATCTGTGTCTGGAGCTGAGAAACGTAACCAGAGTAAACAGGAGATTCTTCTTTTACATGGAGCGTTGACTGAAACCGTGCGTCTTCTAACACAGGAACCATATAAAGTGCTCTAATTAAATATCCACCGCACTGTAAATTTCGGTCCTCGCCGACACAAATTAGATTTCCTAAAGAGTCGACCCAAACGTGAGGCTGCCGAGGCATTTGTCTTCTGCGATGAATTGTTTTCTTTTCCAATGATGTGAAACACTCGACTCCCAGTGCAATTAGAATATTTATTTTCCCCAGATGAGGCGGAGAAACCTAGTCCACGTATCTGCTTAGCTGTCGCGGTTAGCTTTAGCAACTTAACGGATTCTATCTTCACGGCACACAAGGATTGAAGGACTTTCCTCTGGACTTCATGTTTCTCATCTCAGATTTAATCTCATTTTCAGATCTACATCCTAGTTCCCCAATGATGGAAAATTAAGGTCATATCTTGGTGAATCTTACGAATCAAGGACACAAAATCCTGGATTTGTTATTAGAAGAAGTTACATTATCTTAAACAAACTCTTTCCCTTCCTTTTCCATTTTTAGTTTCAATTAGTTTTAGAAACAATGTTCAACTATACTAAAAACAATTTTCAACTATAATCAAAGAATTTTCAACTATAATCAAAGATTTTTCAGTTAAAATCAAACAATTTTTAACTATAATCAAACAATTTTCAACTGAAATCAAACAATTTTTAACTATAATCAAACAATTTTTAACTGAAATCAAACCATTTTCAACTATAATCAAACCATTATAAACTATAAGCAAACAATTTTTAAACTATAATCTAACAATTTTCAACTATCCTCAAACAATTTTAACTAAAATAAAACAGTTTTCAACTATAATCAAAAAATGTAAACTATAATCAAACTATTTTCAACTATAATCAAACATTTTCAACTATAATCAAACAATTTTCGACTATAATAAAACAATTTTCAACTGTTATCTAACAATTTTTAACTGAAATCAAACTATTTTCAACTATAATAAAACAATTTTCAACTATAATCAAACAATTTTCGACTATAATAAAACAATTTTCAACTGTTATCTAACAATTTTTAACTGAAATCAAACAATTTTCAACTATAATCAAACAATTTTCAACTGTTATCTAACAATTTTTAACTGAAATCAAACAATTTTCAACTATAATCAAACATTTTCAACTATAATCAAACAATTTTCAACTATAATAAAACAATTTTCAACTATAATCAAACATTTTCAACTATAATAAAACAATTTTCAACTATAATAAAACATTTTCAACTATAATAAAACAATTTTCAACTGTTATCTAACAATTTTTAACTGAAATCAAACAATTTTCAATTGAAATGAAACAATTTTCAACTATAATCAAACAATTTTCAACAAAAATATAGAACCACCCACTTTTAAGGGTTAAATTATTTTTTACTTAATATAAAATATGGATAAAATATCTATCATCTTTCAATAAGGTAAGAACATATTTTGAAGCATTTTTGAAGCGACATTTCTAAAGTCTCTCCCAGTAAAGACTCGGCGCTGCTGCTCCACTTCCTCTCTTTATCGGATTGGAAGTCTCGGCTCTGATCGATGTTGCCGCCGCGGCCAGAGGAAGCGACAAGTGTGTGAGTGTGCTGAGGGAAAAGGAGGCAGGAGGCTATTTTGGAACTTTTCGGACGGAAATGGGATCCGACCCGGAGAGGATGCAGATACTGGTCGTCCACTGACATGTACGCACGCTCAGAGTGGCACACAAACACACACCGTGTGTGTATTGTTGCGTCTTTGTTGGCCAACGCTTGTTCACGGACACAATGGTGGCGAGTCTGGACCCGGTGTGAGAGTTTCTAGTTTCCTACAGTGTTCGTTCCACACGCTAACATCGACATGTGGAGCAGCTTCTCCAAAAAGTGAATTTGTTCGTAAATTGTGTAGGGATTTGTTTCTCAGAAATGTGCGTCACAAATGCGTCCCTAAGTGATGATGTCACATCCTGCAGTTGAGATCGGAGTTTCAACGAAAATTCAACGATTCGAGGTCACTTTATACTACGAAAAAAAACAACATTTATATTAACAAAAAGACAATCTTTGTCAATCCAATCATTTTCCAAGCCTCAGTTCATTTTGTAGGTTCCTGGTCCAAAACTACATCTCCAAGGTACTTGTCGTATAAAAAAAGCGGGTAGTGATTACAGCTGGCAGGAGGAGGATATATATAGATATAGATATACTGTATATCTATAGATATCTATATCTATATCTATTCAAATGTGTTATTTATGGGTCAAGGTGACCGGAAGGCCCCGGAATCAAATGTATTTATGGTATCCCTTTTTGTTATCTCAGGGACAAGATGAACGACCTCTTTAGCTTCCATTAATACGTATGCAGGGGTGGAGGTCGTTCACCTTGACCCAGAGACAACACAAGGGATTCCACAAACACTTTTGTTTTTTAAGCCTCCGAGTCAACTTGACCCAGAGACAACACAAGGGATACAACAAACACGTTTGTTATAACACAAGTGTTAAGGTTAATAAAAATAGGTTTAGGTTTTCTTTGTAATAAATACCTTTTTTTAAATGATAAATGTTGATGTGTCGATGAAGCTTCATGAAGCAGCGTCATTTTTCACAGGACAGTAGGGGGCGCCCTCATCTTAAAAATGATGTGAGCTTTCAATAGAATAGCTTTTCAAATCAATAGATTGTAGAGCAAAGAGTGACATCTAGTGGACTCAGTGACACTGTTTCATGAAGCTTCATCGACACATCACGACTTAAAACTCCTTCTTCAGTTATTATTGTATTATTACCGTTCTCTCAGCAGAGCAGCATTGAAATATCCCTCGGCATCTTGTCGTGGCTCACATGCTTACTTCATATATCTGCCATTTTTTTATTTTTTTTATTTCTCCGAGATCGTAAATCTCGCGGAGGAAACGTTGAGCTGCTCCCGCTAAATATACTCCCGGTCGGTCGCTGCCGTGGAATGGGGGGCGAGAAAAAAGGGGGCTTCACGTGTGGTCTCACCTGGAAGAAGAGAGTTAATATCACAGCTGGAAGACGGTGAAGCCTGTGGTCCGGGCTGAGGCGGAAACAGAATCTCACATCCTCCTCAATTAGCAGGAAAACAGAGACGCCATATTTCACTTCATAGGAACAGCAACATGATTTTTCTGCACACGGCTGGAGATTAAACACACAAATCTTCACCGGATCACGGCGGAGTTCTTCGTGCTCCCGTGAGAATCCCACCACCTCACCAGCCCCTCCGCCCCCCGCCCCCTATTATTCCCGCTGTCCTGTCCAGCAGCGTAAGTGGTGGTCGACCACAGTGTTTTCTCTGGGTGGTTGGTTCAACTCCCACAGTTGCTCGAAGCCGCGGCGAAAAGGGAGAAGACGCTGGGTTTTTTCTCGACGTGTTTCCCGTTTTAAAAACTTCTTCCCTCGCTCCCTCCGGCGTCAATACCACCCAAGCGCTGCCTCCCGAGCCAAGTGCGGGGAAAGGGAAAAAAAAAATGGGTGCAACATGAATCCTGTGACATCACATGATTTAGGGTGCGTCGGACGCCGACTGTCGATGAACACCGGGTTGCCTTAAAAAGCCATTTACCTCAGACGGCGGTGGTCTCTAATCTGGGGGTGAACTAGATATTATGTGCAAACAGAAGCAGAAACATGTTCCAGACAAACTCAGGGGTGAAATAAGGTTGAAAGTGTTTCTGTGAAGTTCATCGTTTAGATTCTGTGAAACAAATCAGTCGTTAAACAGCAACTAATGTCAAACTCTCCTGATGTTGTAAATGTTGAAGTCTTTCTCTCCAAGATGCAGTAAGTCCCTCATCATGACCATGTTTTCAACTTATTACTTTATAAAGTTTGTCTGAAATCTGGGCGAACGAGAGGTTACGAGAGCAGAGTTTATTATGACGTAATAATGGCTAATAATCACGCCCCCGTGCTATGTTTATACAATGAGTCACTTGGAGGCGGAGACTTCTGGGATTGATGACGCACAGTGACAAACTTTGATGTTTGACTAATCACAACAGAGCGGGCGTGGTTATTGTAAACAAGATTTTATTTCCAGAATTATCCAGCGTTCTCAGTGGGCGGGGCTTAAGACAGATTTCTAATCCAGAGCCTTCGCTGGTACTGACCACTGCAGTACCTAACATAAGGTAACATGTGATCATTTAAGTCATTGTCAAACTGTGAATAAAATAGTTTTTCTTATTTATTTTATTATTGTACTTTGATTCTCAATTATTGTTCTTTTTATTTATTTACAATACTTTTAGTTCAATACAAACGCTTGATTTTCTGGAACACTGTCATTCTTTTTTTCTTTTTTTTTAACTATTTCTTCTTTTTATTTTTATTTGATTTTAATTTGAAGGTATGTGGAAAAATATATACATTTTTGTATTTCTAATATTTCAAATTGTATAATTTAAACGAGTCAGTACCACCTTTACTTATTTTATAATTAAACAAGGTTTCTTATATTTACTGACTTCAACCTTAAACATAGTCTTGTAGTTTAATATTCAAATATGTAATAAATATTTCTAATTAAATATATTTTTGAAAACTTCTACAATTTGATTTATACAAATTGATATAAAAGACTCGATTAATTGATTTAATTAAAATGATTATAAACTCCTTATTTTCATTTCATAAATAGAATAGAATAGAATAGAAACTATATCGTTTTAAAACATTTGTATTTATTTACTGTATATTATAAGATAAACAATAATACACATGCTACTGTAATTATATTTTAATCCTATATATAACATTAGAATAAAACATATAAACATGTGTTTAAAAACGAATTGTTTTTTGATTTAATGTGAGATTTTAATTCCCACCTTCAAGATGTTGTGGGTGAAGCACTGAAGAGGTGGTTGACCCCGGAGCCCACCACAGTGACGGGCTCTGGTTGTTCGGAGCCGGTCAATTAATTCATAAATACTTTAGCACGTTTACAGTAAAGCGAGGGGAAGATGGTTATTGATCGCTGCCACTAACACAGCGTCGGCTCCTCCTTCCAAGCAGACGCTCCTGATGAAGCTTTACTTAACTCAGAATAATGCACTCGACAAATAGAAGTCCAATGATTTTCACCTTCTGTTAAGTGGAAGAAGAATCAGAAGATATGAAGTCGGATGTTAGGGAGCAGTTTTAGAGATGATCGTATTAAGATCCAGACCCCGGGGCCACGTTTGACTTTATATGTGGCTATTATAGAGCGAACTGATGAAATTTAAAATGTATATAATTAGTTCAACTCTAAATGTTTGTTTTTAGAATCTTCTCCTTTTGAGTTCATTAAAATTGTTATTATCAATCTACTATAAAGCAAATAAGGAAATAAATCAAAAATATTTTTAATATGATAGTTTTATATCCTATTTTTTTAATCATTGATTTGTTATGAGTGATAAATAAAACATATACAAATTTGATATGAAAAAATATACATGAATTTAATATTGTGAGTATTCACTGTCCTATAAAGACATAAATATTTATTTTTAAAGTACAATTATGTCATAATTATTATCGTAGGTTTGGTATGAGTAATAAATAATAAATAATAAATCTACAAATCTACAAATCTACAAAATGAAAAAATACACATGTAGAAAGTATGTAAAAATGTATATAATATTGGTAATATTTACTGTCATATATATATATATATATATATTAACATGCTTTTATATCATATTTGTTATCATAAGTTTGTTAAAAGTAACAAATAATACATGTACAAAATCAAAGCGAAAATATACACATGTACTGTATATAATGCCAATATTCACTATCCTAAAAATGAATATATATAAATATATATTGAAAGGTGCGTATTGTATTTGAACAAATAAAAAATAAAAAAAATACATATATAAATAACATTTATATAATATTGTGAATATTCACTATCCTATTAAGCAATAAATATATATTTAAACATGCTTTTATATCATATTTATTAGCATAGATTTGTTATAAATAATACATAATACATGTACACATTCAAAATGAAATAAAATATATACATAATGTATATAATATTGTTTCATTAATAATAATATAAATATTTTTCCACTCTTTGCTTGTTAGGTTTTTTTTTTTTTCATTTCATCACTCCTATTGTCTCTTTTCTTCTAAGACTTGATGGCCCCTAACACCATTTGTGGTCGACCCCTAAAGAAACTCAACTGATGCGTGTTCCTCTCCAGGCGTCGTCCACAGCGTAGCTAGAAAAACCAGCAACATGGATCCACGTCCGCTCGACCTCTGCGTAGAATGTGGCGAGACAGCGAAACGACGTGACCTCATTTGAAACAGCGCCGCGACGGTCGCAGCCACGGCGACCCAAACGGACCCGAGTATCACAGAACTCAGCACTTCACAAAAAGACAATTTCACGTTCCGGCCACAAACAAGAAGTGATAATGCAGAATCTGGGATAAATCTCGGGATCCGACGAAATAAAAGCAGGTTTCGGCATCATTTTTCGCCGTATATTCAACAGATATTGAAGTATCTCTGCAGACGTGAGTGGAACGTTCACAACTTATGACTAACTGGAGCCTCTGTCTCACCATAGCTTGATAGAATCAAAAATGAAGACACTTTGAGTTTAAAGAGCCGTGCGGAGAAATGGACGGAGGGAAAAAAACTCACTTGTGAGTCGCACTAATGTGCGGAATATTGAGCTAAGTAATTGCAGCTCTTTCATCAATAAGTAGATGATTGCAGTGAAGATGTGATTAACACAGAGAGCGAGGAGACGTCGGGGGAGACGACATAAAACAAGATAATTCACATCAACTCATCCACGGAGATGGCGGACGACGAGACGAGATGGAGTTTGTCTTCGTAATGAGCGGCTGATTTTCAAATTAGCGTCGCTGATGATTAACAAAACATTCTTTATGATGAGAATGAACTGAACATCTGAGCTGCTGCTGAAGGTAAAAGTAAAGGAAGCTTCATGGAAGTAGTAAATACACAGTGTCATGATACAGTGTATTTAATTTAAATGACCACTAGAGGTCACTCTATAATCCATCCATCCATCCATCCATCCATCCATCCATCCATCCATCCATCCATCCATCCATCCATCCATCCATCCATCCATCCATCCATCCATCCATCCATCCATCAGTCCGTCCGTCCGTCCGTCCGTCCGTCCGTCCGTCCGTCCGTCCGTCCGTCCGTCCGTCCATCCATCCATCCATCCATCCATCCATCCATCCATCCATCCATCCATCCATCCATCCATCCATCAGTCCGTCCGTCCGTCCGTCCGTCCGTCCGTCCGTCCGTCCATCCATCCGTCCGTCCATCCATCCATCCATCCATCCATCCATCCATCCATCCATCCATCCATCCATCCATCCATCCATCCATCCATCAATTCATCCATCCATCCATCCATTCATCCATCCATCCATCCATCCATCCATCCATCCATCCATCCATCCATCCATCCATCCATCCATCCATCCATCCATCCATCCATCCATCCATCCATCCATCCATCCATCCATCCATCCATCCATCCATCAATTCATCCATCCATCCATCCATTCATCCATCCATCCATCCATCCATCCATCCATCCATCCATCCATCCATCCATCCATCCATCCATCCATCCATCCATCCATCCATCCATCCATCCATCCATCCATCCATCCATCCATCCATCCATCCATCCATCCATCCATCCATCGTGATACTGAGTAGATATTTGACAGTTCTATATTGATAATATAGTGAGTGTGTTTTATACAATTACTCTGTTTTTTACAATAAACATATTCACGTTGTTTGTTCATTTTTGTGTCTCAATTAAACTTCCAGCCGCTAGATGGCAGCAGTCAATACGACCTCCGCAGTTAAGTATTTCGATGGTGCTCAAACTTAAACCTTTTTCTCCCTCGCTCTCCAATATAGTAAAGATACTTCAAATGCTAAAAATGTATCTTATAACATACATGAGACAAGTGTAGACCTAAACGCTTTTCTTCAAAAAAAGACTCTTTAAAACATGAGGCTACATTTTTCACCACAGGTCAGTTTAATGTCTTTGTTGTATTTAAAAACACAAATACAACTACTAGCAATAAATAAATAAATGTTAAGTACATGAAAAATACATCGAACCAACGACGCTGAATCCGCACAAGCAGGACTATCATATATAGAGCTTGTGTTTTACAAATGTTTGCTAGTTTCAGTTTTTATTTTCATAACCTTGACCTGAACTAGTGCCTTAGCGTGTCAAGAGTCACAGGCTAATGTTACTCTGGAGAAGAAATCTAGTTGTTTTTTTTTTAATTAAAACATCTTTTTTGAGTGTAGAGTGTTGAACACACAAGAGAAATAAAATACTTTTTTTTTTCTTTCTTACTAATGCTTCACGGACCAGTGCTGAGCCCCGCCCTGTTTGCTGATCAGAACATTAACCGATAGAGTGAAGAACTCAAAACATTGAAAATTGAATATACCAGTTAATTTAATAGTGCTTGAAACTAAAATATCAAATAAAAAGATTTGTATATGGTTGAAAAATTAATTTTATAAATCCATATCGGGTTGACTTCATGAAATGGATGATGGGCCTAAAATGTTTAATTGTATAATAAGTAAAAAAAAGAAAATTGTTAGATTTTCTAACAAATGAATGTCGAACATTCACATTTGACTGATCTTTAATCCACAAAACATATTTTCTTGTTACAGTAAAGAACATGCGAACAAGATAAAACCTTTCAAACATTAAAAATAATGATTGTTTTGGATTTAAAAATTTTAATTCTATAATAAGTTAAATAAAGAAAATTGTTAGATTTTCTAACAAATGAATGTCGAACATTCACATTTGACTGATCTTTAATCCACAAAACATATGTTCTTGTTACAGTAAAGAACATGCGAACAAGATAAAACCTTTCAAAAATAAAAAATAATGATTGTTTTGGATTTAGAATGTTTAATTCTACATATTTAAAACTAAAAATTATGCTTTTTTTACTCAGTTTTACTGTACATAAACACACATCCCGTCTGTCTCCGCCTCAAACTAATCATCATGTGCATGTCATAAAATGTTTCATATTAAAAAAGCAGAATTCAATAAAAATCCAAACTTGACTCATTTCTGACTCATACTCCGGAGCCAGGAGCCGTAAAGCGTCGGCGAGGATCACATTTCACATTAAAAGCCTGAATTAGTGCTTATGTATCAGCACAAAATAATATTTAGAGGAGCGGGGGAAACGGACTTTTGGATTTAAAAAAAAAACGTGTTTGGAATACGATCGTCGCCGTCCAACTCTCCGCCGCATGATTATAGTGCGAGGACGAAACCGGGGGGAGAGAAGGCGAGAGCAAGTGGAAGGAAAAAATGGCTGCGGTGTCTGCGAGGGGTTCGAGGCAGGAAGAGTCGAGCGTAAGATCTGGTGTTGATGAAAAAAAAGCAGCTGATCAGTTTACCCGCTGCGGTGAACCGCGAGGAAGGAAGATGCTGTATCGCCTAACATCGGCTCAGAGAGCGTGTCACGGATGGGATGTTTATATATTTACATGTATAAATGTGTGTGTGTGTGTGTGTGAGGACGGACCGGGGCCATTTGTTCTCCTCAGGGCCCCCGGAGTAATCAGTCCGTCAACAGAGGTGGAGCCGGGCTAATTTCCCAGACCCTCCTTCACCCACTGCCACTGCTCCCAAGACGGATGCTTTGGGTAATAAGGCTAATCAATACACTTCCTCACAGACCCCCCCTCGTCCCGCCCGCTCCCCTGATATTATCCTCCATTTGTCATCGGCTACGACACTCGTTCTTATCAGGCGTCAATGGGGTGTTTTTTACGAAGTGGACACACTTACACTCTTTTGTTCGCCGGAAAGAAAACAAACATATCTGTTAAGCTATTAGACTGGAAGAGGTACTGACCACTGCGAGCGCTTTGGTGGTCATAATGTTTTGGCTTATACTTTTGTATAAGCCAAATAATTCCATGTAACAATGGGAATAAAAAGTCGAATAAAATACTCAGTAAAAGACTTCAATATAGTAGAATATAGATATATTATTTTGTTATTTTATATCATTATTGTTATTATTGTTAAAACTTTAAAACTTAAAAATCGTCATTTTTAATTTCTTATATTGAGTTATATTGAGATACTTACATATAACAATGGGAATAAAAAGTAAAATAAAATCACAGTTAAAAAAGCCTTTAATATAGTTTTTAATATATATATATATATATATATATATAAATATATATATATATATATATATATATATATATATATGTATTTATATGATTTCATTTAAATATTATTATAATACGAAAACAATGCATACATATATATATATGCATGTGGCCTGATAAATACATATATACACTATATCATTTTCAATTTCTTATATTGACTTATATATATATTTTTTCTTATTATTATAATAATATTTTTAAAAAATCCTATATATATTTAATTTCAATTCTCTGTTGTCTACACCTAAGTTTTAACTCGTAATTTTATTTTCAAATTTTGGCTTTTCATTTCTCAAACCAATACAAACGATTAGCTATGATTTATTTTAACTGAATTTGAGGTGATGAAGCAATTGAACAGTTTGTAATGTGTTTAAAATCCTCCGCACAGTTTAGACAAGGTATTATATCAGTTATCTAAAATCATGTTAAATATTTTCACAATATTGTGGAAATCTAAAAATATTCTAAATCTGAATTTTCTTGCCGGAAACCCTAGTTTCAGAGTTAATATAGTGAATTTAGAGTATTATTTCCGTACATAACTTCAAATGTAAAATATACTCTAATAAAGTTTATTTCTATTATATTTTCTAGCCTTAAACACTCAGATATTCACCTCTAGAATAGAAAATAAATATTTTTGTTGAAAATCTGAATATATAAATATACAATGTATTTATTTATTATTATTTTACTGATGTTTTCTTTTAATATCCTCATTTAAACTGATTTAATTCCAATTTTTCCATGTTTTAAATAACTGTTTCTCGTGACTTATGTTTTGATGACCTCTAACAACTAATGATGTGTCGATGAAGCTTCATGAAACAGTGTCAAATAGTTTTCAGAGGACAGTAGGGGGCGCCCTTATCTTAAAAATGATGGCTTCAATAGAATAACTTTTCAAATCAATAGATTATAGATCAAAGAGTGACATCTAGTGGACTGGAAATAATGACACTGTTTCATGAAGCTTCATCGATACATCACTTTAACAACATTCCTATAATGTATTTCCCTTTTTCTAGATTGAAGATTCTCACTTTCATATTCGATAATCAGGGTGTTTGTTTAACCCTGACTGAACGAAGGGTTAATTGACATCATCACCGTGTTAATGAGTTAACTGGTCATATATTCCCTCGGCATGATCGAAACAACACGTAAAGACTCAATCAGATCAAGAAACAATGACATGCAGTTTATCCATAAACTTTATCCATTAGTGCAAATTTCCTACAATAAACATATGATGTGTCTCGTCAGCACTCGCCCACACACACACACACACACACACACACACACACACACACACACACACACACACCTGTGTGATGAATAGACACACAGCTGCTGTGTGACAGGTTACACATGCACCGCGGCGTCAGGATCTATACGGAGAAATTAATCAACAGTGACACCAGCGGCATTTTGTCCTCCCTCTCTCTCTCTCTCTCTCTCTCTCTCTCTCTCTCTCTCTCTCTCTCTCTCTCTCTCCCTCTCTCTCTCTCTCGCCACACAAGTCAACATGCTGTGATTTGTCCTGTATGATTACCCGAGGGTCCCGGGGCGACTGGCAATCCCTTCTTAATTAATTAAGCATGGTGCCGCTGAGGGGGGGTCTCAGGAGGGCAGTGAACATGAAGTCCTGATGTTACCTTTAGCGTCTGAGACTCACGTGAAGCCTGTGGAGTCTTGTTGGGCTCAGGATGGGATTCATGGGCGACTGTGACGATGACAAAATGAAAATATCTATGAGGAAATTCAACTTTTTTAAGTTTGACAAATATCTAGCGATCTTAAAAATCGAATTTCATAAAATAAAATAAGTAACTATAGTCATGCTATTGTACGGTTGGTTTAATAGCAAATGAAGATCCTACATTTATCTGAAAACTTCACCACAAAAATAATAATAAATGAATGCAAGAGGAAAGAAATGTGTGATGCTAATTCATAAGTACTTTTTAAAGACAAAATTCCATCAATTTTTGACGGGATGTTACTAAAGAAAACAGTGTCTGTAATTGTTTTAAACAAAATTATATTTGATTTAAATGTTTAAAAAAGTTAGTAATACTTAAATGTTAAAGTACTAGTTCACCCAAAAGTAAAACTTCACTTATTTTCTACTTAGCCTCCTGTCGTCTAAGTGTTGGGATTATTTTCAGACTAATCTGTTGCTTTTTAGAGTTATAGACCAAAATGTTTGTTTATTTTAATGTAGCGACTGGAGCTCAGTTGTCTTCATCTTAAGACACTTAAAAAGATTTGAATACCTCCATACTGCTGGTCTGTAACATCCCTAATTCCCCCCCAAAATAAACTTTATAAATCATTTTTTTTAGTTTGCTTGAAATTAAACAGATTATACTGAACTTTTGTCTTAAGTTATTTATCCAGATTAAAACTAATTTTGGATTACAGGGTCCTATCGACTTTTCCATCTTTCCCTTTTGGACAATCCATTTTCAAGATTTTAAATTATAACCAATTAGACTTAACATTGACCCTAGACTATTGTTGACTATTGAGTTTTTTTTTTCTTCCAGAAGCCTCATGAAAAGTGACAAATTCAACAATAACTAAAGCGTCAGTGTAGCATCATCTTCCTCCTTCTCCATATCTACTACCGATGTGTCGATGAAGCTTCATGAAACAGTGTCATTATTTCCTGAGTCCACTATATGTCACTCTTAGCTCTATAATCTACTGCCTTAAAAAGTTATACTATTGAAACATCACATAATTTTAAAGCTGAGGGTGCCCCCTACTGTCCTCTGAAAAATATGACACTGTTTCATGAAGCTTCATCGACACATCATTAATATATAATAATTGCTTTACAACAAGAAAAAAATGTATCCAAGGCACAAAAAGTAATAAAGGTTTAGAGTATCGCTACTATCGCTTAATGAAACAGTGTCATATTTTTCAGAGGACAGTAGAGGGCGCCCTCATCTTAAAAATTATGTGAAAATGATGATCATTTTTAAAATGATCTTCAGACGTTACATTGTAAAAAGTTTTCTTCATTAAATCAAATAAAACAAACACGTTCTACAGCTGAGCAGGTAACAGTGTCAGATCCTGGTCGACGTATGACGTCTTTAATTCCTCGGAGGTTCAGAAGGGCTGGTCCATTCCCAGGAGGAGGGCGTGATGGATAGAGGTGGGACCTGGTGACACAATTGTTTGCTCCCAATAATGATCAGAGGACCTCGGATGAACCGGGAGCTTTGATGGGTGACTCATTTATCAGCGTCTGTCTCGACCTAACCATGGTTAACGATGCCACCGTTGACCAGATGACCAGTTGTGTGAAGATACTTTACAAATATGAGTGTCTTTTAAAATTTTCGTAGATTGTTGTAGCAATAATTCGAGTGATTTAGTTCCTGTTAGAGGAAATTATGCTTTACTACTTCCTTCAATCACAACCTCAGTAGTGAGGCTGGTTGTTGAAAGGTTTGTGCATCATGCTGGCTCTGTTTGAGTCGAACTTAAAATACTTTTTTTTTTAGAAAAAAAATCCTTTTCGATTCATACATATTTTGCAAAAGTGTTTACAAAGAAGGTAAATGTAAATAGCAAAATAAAGAATGTCCTGGGAGATACATTTTTTTTTCTACATTTTTAAATGAATAAAAAGTGATGAAGGACAGAAACAATCAATACACAAGTGATGTGTCGATGAAGCTTCATGAAACTGTGTCATTATTTCCTGAGTCCACTAGATGTCACTCTTTGCTCCATAATCTATTGATTTGAAAAGTTTTTCTATTGAAACCTAACATTATTTTTAAACTGAGGGCGCCCCCTACTGTCCTCTGAAGAATATGATACTGCTTCATGAAGCTTCATCGACACATCACTATGGTACACCAATCTCAACCTCTAATGTGGCCCATAAAGCAACAATACAAAAAATGTCAGATTTAAAAAAAAAAAATGTTATATATTATAATTGGTTCAATATTTAACCTGCATGACTTGTAATGTTTCACATTTGCTGATAAAATAAAAAAAATTGGGAAGATGTATCAGAATTATTGTCAGAATTTGGCTGATTTTTCGTCGCTGGGATTCCTATAGATAATTTTGAAAATCGTTTACAATATTTAAGAATTAGCCTCGATGCTAAATTGTGTGTGTATTTTTTAATTTTTTAAAAAGGTTCATTTCTTTAGGTTCAGAATTTGTATAATATGTTCTAGAGTTTGGTAATTGGTTGAAGTAGTTTGTTTAAAAAGTTGATACATTTGTTTCAAAAGTTTGTAAATTGGTTAAAGTAATTTTATAAAAGTTTAAATTGTTTCAAGACAATTTTGTTTTAATTTGTAAAAAAAAAAAAAAAAAAAAGAAACGTTTGTAAATATGTTTCAGAGTTTGTTAATTTGTATTTTGCTTTCTCTTGCTTAATATAAGTTTATAAAAATCTAAAGGAAACGGGTGAAGGGCCACAAATGGCCCCCAGGCTGGACCTAAAAGATTTATTGTGAATCACCAAATGATACATAATTATATGTAATTCAAGCATGAAAGTGTTGGATAAAAATCATCACTAATTGGTGCGACTTGTTCACACTGTAGAACGACTTTGAACTGCAGACCAACTGTATCCTTCACTGGTAAACGGGGGTCCCTCTCGTGTGGACCCTCCGACGCCGCGGAAAACAAAGCCACTGTAGTGAAATGAAAGACGGGAGTTGAGTGCGACTGCGTCGGAGAATCAGAAAACATCCCTCTCCGCTCTTTGAACGAGCTGTGGCGATGAAAATATGTAATATAAATAAAGCCCGGGAGCCTTTGAAAGGCAAAGCCTTCCTTCCTGGCCGGTCCTCCGTGGGGGGAAACACCCACTTTGGAGCCCTTACTCTTAAATTCCCAAAGACCACTCTGTCATCAGGATCCCAACTGCTCCGTTCAAACAACTGTGTCCAGACTCATTTCCTCGTCTGGACCCCTCTATCTCCTCCACTCTCACCCCCGCAGACCTTTTATGTGAAGCCCCCCCGCCATCCTGTACTAGGGGGACTTCATCCGAGACATGTCATCGTTTCACCATAAGACCCTTTAGTGTCGCCGGGGAATCTCTGCGGTTGAACTCTCTGGTGCTTCTGATACCAGCTAGTGAGTTAGCATTTAATCATGTAGCAGTCCTGACCCTTGACCTATCAGGAGTGATGTTGGATTGATTTGGATCTCAAATCAGATTCATTAGAATTCATTTCGAGAGTTAAGAAATGTTTAAAATCGTTTTCTCATTTGTTCCAATAGTTTTAACATCTGTTTCAGAAGTTTGTAAATTTGTTTCAGAAGTTTGTAAATTTGTGTCAGAAGTTTGTAAATTAGTTTCAGAAGTTTATAAATTTGTTTCAATTGTTAGATTTGAATTTTTTATTTCATGTTTGAACACAATTTTGTTTTAATTTGTAAAAGAATTTTTTTTTAAACATGTTTGAGAGTTTGTCCATTTTTTTTCAATAGTTTGTAAATTAGTTTCAGAGGTTTTTAAATATCTTTCAATAGTTTGTAATTTCTTTCAGACGTTTTTCATTTATTTCAGAGGTTTTTTTCATTTCTTTCAGAAGTTTTTCATTTCTTTCAGAAGTTTTTTCATTTCTTTCAGAAGTTTTTTTTAATTTCTTTCAGGAGTTTTTTCATTTCTTTCAGAAGTTTTTTCATTTCTTTCAGAAGTTTTTTTTAATTTCTTTCAGAAGTTCTTTTCATTTCTTTCAGAAGTTTTTTCATTTCTTTCAGAAGTTTTTTTAAATTTCTTTCAGGAGTTTTTTCATTTCTTTCAGAAGTTTTTTCATTTTTTTCTGAAGTTTTTTCATTTCTTTCAGAATTTTTTTTCCTTTTCTTTAGACGTTTTTCATTTCTTTCAGAAGTTTTTCATTTCTTTCAGAAGTTTTTTTTAAATTTCTTTCAGAAGTTCTTTTCATTTCTTTCAGAAGTTTTTTTTTCATTTCTTTCAGAAGTTTTTTTTCATTTCTTTCAGAACTTTTTTTTCATTTCTTTCAGAACTTTTTTAAACATTTCTTTCAGAAGTTTTGGTAATTTCTTTCAGAACTTTTTTTCATTTCTTTCAGAACTTTTTTTATTTCTTTCACAAGTTTTTTCATTATTTTCAGAAGTTTAAATTCACCAACAACAAAAAAAACACTTGTTAAAATAGAAACATGTTGAATAAACAACACGTTTCTAATTGAATTGAACTAAAAATACTTCATAATACCAGAAGTGTATCTGCTCACAGCAGGTGTTTCATTACTGCACCAGCCAGACCATGGTTCTGCCTTTGGTGGACGTTGGTTCAAACACAAACAAGATACAAATCAATGACGAAACCTTGAAATAAATCATCCTGGATGTTTTCATTTTTATATTATCACTGTTACTTTGTGTGTTTTATTGTGTTTCTTTCGTAAAGTCGATCATTTCCAGCCACACATTTGAACCAGAAGGTTCCACGAAATAGCATCAAAACAGGTTAACGCTGCAATTTCGCCCAAATCTCGGCGCGACCATACATCAAACTCAGGCGTGGACGGCGAGCAGCTCGGCCGGTGACCCTCGGTGTCAGGAGCCCTAATGACTCGCGGCTCTCAGACCGGGACAGAAGCAGAGGTTTCCACCGAGGACGCTGTTTTCCTGATCCAAGTGCTGAGCCGGTGCAGCAGGCGGGTCAAGGGGAGGCAGCAGCTGGTCACTCCGGCGGTCCGGGCTCGCGATGGCTTCCGCTAATTGCACCAGAGCCCGCGTTCTATCATCTGTTGAGCGTCTCTGTCATCTCACCCAACACTTGTATTTTCGCTCCGAGGTGGTCTGGAAGTGAGGTTTTTCACTTTCTGACCACAAGGTTGGACCCGAGCGAGGCCTGGTCGTAAATTTAGTCGAACTTTAGTTCAGCTGAGTTGAACTTCATGTACGTTAGAAGAACATTTTCATTATTCAACGTATCTGAAGCAATGAACTGCTGCAGAAATATGAACATATTTGACAAAAAAGTCTTTAAAAATCTATCGATCCATCCATCCATCCATCCATCCATCCATCCATCCATCCATCCATCCATCCATCCATCCATCCATCCATCCATCCATCCATCTGTCCGTCCGTCCGTCCGTCCATCCATCCATCCATCCATCCATCCATCCATCCATCCATCCATCCATCCATCCATCCATCTAGTCTCTATCCATTCATTTATCCATCCATCCATCCATCCATCCATCCATCCATCCATCCATCCATCCATCCATCCATCTAGTCTCTGTCCATTCATTTATCCTTCCAGCCATCCATCCATCCAACTATCTATTCTCTATCCATGCATCTATCCTTCCATCATTCATCCATTCATTTATTATCTATCCATGCATCTATCCTTTCATCCATCTATCTATTCTCTTTCCATGCATCTATCCTTTCATCCATCTATCTATCTATTCTCTATCTGTGCATCCATCCATCCATCCATCCATCCATCCATCCATCCATCCATCCATCCATCCATCCATCCATCCATCCATCCATCCATCCATCCATCCATCCATCCATCCATCCATCCATCCATCCATCCATCCATCCATCTATCCATCCATCCATCCATCCATCATCCATCCATCCATCTAGTCTATCCATCAATTAATCTATCCATCAATCTATCTATCAATTCATATATTCATCCAACTATCCACATATCCATCCATCCATCCATCCATCCATCCATCCATCCATCCATCCATCCATCCATCCATCCATCCATCCATCCATCCATCCATCCATCCATCCATCCATCCATCCATTTATCATTTATCAGTTAATCCATCAATCCACCCATCTATCTATTTAATATCCATCCATCCGTCCGTCCGTCCATCCATCCATCCATCCATCCATCCATCCATCCATCCATCCATCCATCCATCCATCCATCCATCCATCCATCCATCCATCCATCCATCCATTCATCTATTAACTATCCATACATTATCATTCTCTTTTTTAATATATTCACTATTAATCCATCCATCTATCCATCCATCAATCAATGTATTAATTTATTTACCATCCGTTCACCCATCCACACAGCTAGCTATTCACAATTCATCCATCCATTATTATTGACATCGCTAGGATACCAAGTGTTCAGCATCATATTTTTAATGCCAGCAGCATCTACAGGACTGGTGCTGGAGATAAAGCCCAGAAAAAAAGACAATAAGTCAAAAGTCCTTTTATGGTTTCCTGCAAGAAGAAACCATTAAAGTGCAGCTCATTGTCTCGTGGGCTTCAGACTGCAAATGTGCAAAGGAAACACATAGTAATCAAGTGAAAGAGAAAAAAAAACGCTTCGTGAGAAACAGACGTAAATAATGGACCAGGAAACAGGAGATCAAAGCTTTTGAGTTTGGGACCCCGTTTGTTTTCATACTCACCCCAGACCTCGCAATAAAACACGCAAGAGTCACACTTCAGACGAGGAGGGCCGACCGAGGAAGTACCACATTCGGCTCGCGTCCATCCTGAGGGTCCCGGGCTACCATCCCGGAGCCGGGGGGGGGAAGGCGTCAGGTGCCGCAGTGTTTACCAGGAAGAGAGTCACACAAACTGGACGCTGCCGTCCACGATGAAGTGTTTATAAAGGAATTATTTTCGCTTCTCTTTGTTTGAAATGACCCACAAAGATCAAAACTTGGAAATTGTTGAGTGTTTGTATGTGTGTGTGTGTGTGTGTGTGTGTGTGTGTGTGTGTGTGTGTGTGTGTGTGTGTGTGTGTGTGTGTGTGTGTGTGTGTGTGTGTGTGTGTGAGTTCATCAAGATGATGTGGCGTCAATGGGTTTTCTAGGAACTGGCACCGGATGAGTTCTGAGCCAAGACAACAAAACACAAGTGGTCACATAGCTTACGCAACTTTGAACATTTCTTTTATTTTTTACCTTCTGGGACTTTAAACTATCATAACAAGTCCATTGCATGAGAAAAAAAAAGTATTTTTAATACAGGAAGTACTGCTTAAACATCTTCTTATATATTTTTTTGTTGTTCTTTTTGAGTTTGTGTCTATTTAGGAATTGCTCAAAGGAACTAAAGTTGTATTAATGTATCATTACTATCACATTTATTTATTCAATGTTTCCAAATTTCGTTATCTCTGTGTTAACATTCTGTTTTGTGTTTGAATTTGTGTTTCCAAAAAACAAACATATTCTATACAAATAAACAGGTTTTTGGTGACGATTCATGTGTTAATTTTATATTTCATAGTGAGCAACAATGTCATTTTAAGGTATGAATGTAAAGTAAACTTTAAAATTCAAAAGCTTAAATGAGAAAAAGCCATTGGGAAAAAAAAAATCCCAAATATTTGTCAATGCCAAACCTGCTAAATCTGCTTTTTTTTCATTGTGTTCTATTTCATTCAACTGGTGCCAGAAGTTGCCATCAAAGGAATCCAGTGTGACGACGGACAATAGGACGGCAACACACCAGGCTCAGAAGTAGAATGGAACAGACAAGGAGGAAGGAGGAGGAGACGACAACAAAAAAATCTCAAATTAGGAAGACGTCAGTAAAACAACCACAAGGTTGCGGCTGATAGAAAAACGGTGACGCACTAGACAGGTATGTTTGAGGGCTGATGGAAGATGCGCTGCCTACCTTCAAAACACTCAAAAGACAATAAATAGAGGATGAAGGAGGAGAATATTTAGTTTAATTTAATTATTTTCTTTATCCTTTGACTCATATTTCTATTTAATTGACTGATTTTGCTGTTTAAAAAAATGTAAAAGATTTACTTTCTTTTCCCTCTTGTGTTATCTAAGGGTCAAGTTGACCCGAAGGCTCGAAAACAAATGTGTTTGTGGTATCCCTTGTGTTATCTCTGGGTCAAGGTGACCCAAGCTCGAATACAAATGTTTTTAAGTATCCCTTATATTGTCTCTGGGTCAAGGTGACTCGAAGGCTCAAAAACAAATGTATGTGACTTATCCCTTGTGTTGTCTCTGGTTCAAGGTGACCCAGAGACTTAAAAACAAATGTGCTTTTGGTATCACTTATTTTAGCTCTTGGTCAAGTTGACCCGAAGGTTCAAAAACAAATCTGTTTGTGGTATCCTTTGTGTTATCTCTGGGTCAGGTTGAGCTGGAGGCTTGAAAACAAAGTGTGTTTGAGGTATCCCTTGTGTTGTCTCTAGGTCAAGGTGAATGACCTTATATGTATTTCTGGAAGCCAGGGAGGTTGTTCACCTTGACCCAGAGACAACACAAGGGATACCTCAAACACATTTTATTTTTTTTCGAGCTTCTGGGTCACCTTGACCCTGAGAAAATAGAGGTTTTAAGATTTCAATAACATTTTGTCAATAGAGCCTCAAACAGTGAATATGTTGACTTTCATTTCCATCAGGAGAAAAGTATAAAAATCTTTTTTTCATGTCAACAAAACACATCTATTATAAGTTGAATAGTTTACCTTCTCTGAAGGAATATGATGTTTTGGGACAAAGTCCATGGACTCAAATAGAAATCTAGTGAAGGATCATCCAAAAAAATCTACAAGCCGAAATGCCCGGTAAAAATTGTTTTTACATTCTCACATCCAACCTCTAGAACAAACTGCTGAGTCATGACTCCCTCGACATCACCCCTTCATCTGATGAATTCCCCCCGAAGATGAAGCAACACAACAACATCCAGTAATTGCTTTTTGCGCCTAATTCCATCCGGCCATGTGTTGACGTGACCTCTGGAATCAATAGCATTCTGGCCACCTCTTGACTCTGACCTCCGTCTTTTAATAGCTCTTTGATATGCAGGCAAATTAATTCTCCTTAATGGACCGGCGAGGGTCAATGGGCTCGGCTCCCATTTAGCGCCGCGGATGTTTAAGTGCTCCTCCTGAGCTTCCAGGCCCCGTTGAAAGATCCCACCTGGGCTCGATCCATATGAGCTAATAGCTGTTTGATGCAAAACTACATAACGTGTAACCAAGATGGATCATTCAGTCATTAGCATGAAATTCTGGTGGAGAACCATCCATCGCCCCGGCTGAAGATCTCCTTCCAGGCGAGGGTGGCCCATGAGATGGATTTGCTCGAGGGCTCATTGACATCCAGATAAATTCAAGTTTGGGGAAGCGGTCCAGATCTCCAAGTCCATTCCCATTGATCGCAATCTCTCAGGCTTTTCCAATAAAGCCGGGTTCATGAGTTCATTATTACTGGGATGGAGGTGTAATTGTCTTTGGGGTGCATAAGAGGCCATTTGCGCTCATCTATCTGCAGCAGCCGATGTTAATGGCGACTTCGAGCGGACGCGCTGTGAGCCAACTTTGCGCCGTGTGGTGATTCTGGAGCGATCACGTCAGTCAATATCCTCATAAAACAGACGGAGGCGACGGAGAGAAGCTTTTCTGCTGCTGGAAGGTCGTGAAATATCCTCGAGATTATGGAGGTAAATGATAACAGTTCAATAAAAATCATGGAACGACTTTTTAAAAAACAATCTTTATACTGTCAATTGGTATCATTAGTGGCTGAAACTTGTGATGTGTCGATGAAGCTTCATGAAGCAGTGTCATATTTTTCAGAGGACAGTAGGGGGCGCCCTCAGCTTAAAAATGATGTGAGGTTTCAATAGAATAGATTTTCAAAACAATAGATTATAGAGTAAAGAGTGACATCTAGAAGACTCAGGAAATAATGACACTGTTTCATGAAGCTTCATGAAGCATTGTGCTATTGTAATTTTTTAGGGGGCCGTAGGGGGCGCCATGAGCTTAAAAATGATGTGAGGTTTCAATAGAATTACTTTTCAAACCAATAGATTATAGAGCAAAGAGTGACATCTAGCGGACTCTGGAAATAATGACACTGTTTCATTAAGCTTCATCGACACATCACTACTGAAAACCGAAACCACGGTTGGATGTGTGTCAACTGGGGAGGAGGCCCTGGGGCGAACCCAGGACACGTTAGAGAGGCTGAGTTCCTTGCTTGGCCTGGAAGAACCTCAGTATTCTTTTTGAAGAGCTGGAGGAATTTTCTTGGAAATGGGAATTGTGGCTTGAAGTACCAAATATGGAAAAGCTGTAGAAGGTGGATTAATGGGTTTTCTTTTTGAGACCCCCAGTGGCCAAACAACACACACACAACATTAAAATAAAACTGTACACTATCTTGGAAATACGATCTTTGTGAATTGTAAGTTTGTTTTGAATCCTGGTGGTGAGAAGTAAACATTCTTAATGCCTGCTATTGTAAAGAAATTGACTCTTCTCGAAGCAAGAAGTTAAATCAATATTTCACCTAAAAATCCTTCATTTTCTACTCCTCATGTCGACTAAAGGTTGGGATTATTAGTAATCTGTTCCTTTTTAGAGTTTTAGACAAACACACTATAAGTACCAGTCTCCAGTGTAGACAGTAGACTGGAAGTTCTCGTGCTATTTACCCAGAGTACGTCCTGTCTGTGTAGGATGTTGGCCTTTGATCTTCTGCTACAAAACATCTTAAAATATGGACTTGTTTAAGTTTTAAGTTAAAACTGTTAAAACAACAAGTCCATATTTTAAGATGTCAGTTAAAACTTTTAACTGAACAAATACTGTAGACGAGGCTTCAATACAAGACGAGCAGTACGGATGTATTTAGATGTTTTTTAGTGTCTTTTTGGATGAAGATGAAGACGAAGACAACTGAGCTCCAGTCGCTACATTAAAATGAACAAACATTTCTGTCTATAACTCTAAAAAAGAACAGATTACTCTGAAAATAATTCTTATAATAATTTATAGGTTAAGGTAAGAGTACCAGATGGTGATATTGAGATAAGAATGGACATGATGAACTTCTCCGAATTTTTGTGTATTTGTAAAGCGTCTTTGAGTTTTTCTCAAAAATCACTATAAAATAAACTCAATGTATTATTATTATAAAGAATCCCTTTCAAAGTAAAAATAAAAAACAACCTCTTAAATACTCTATTCATAAAACTGCCGCAAAAAAAGACACGCCGGCCACTCGATTGAAGTTATTTAGATGGATCGGAAATACATGTTTATTTTTGCAATGTATCATTATACAGATGTGTTAACGAGGCCCCATGAAACATCTGTGTGGTGAAGACACCACTAGATGGCACTCTCTAATTTATTATCTTTGGCTCTGATCTACCAATTTAATAAAGTCATTATTAAACCTCGGTCGCCATCTAATGGCCTTTGAAAATGCACTCACTGTATCATGATACAGTGTCTTCACCACACAGGTGTTTCATGAAACTTCATCGACACAACACTATCCTTATCTCCTGAATCCAATAAATGTCACTCTTTGCTCTATAATCTATTGATTTGAAAAGTTATTCTATTGAAACCTCACATCATTTTTAAACTGAGGGCACCCCCTACTGTCCTCTGAAAAATATGACCCTGCTTCATGAAGCTTCATCGACACATCACTGAAAATGAGACTTTGGGAGGTAAACAACATGTTCATTAAGGCTGTTTGTGTATTTGTTGGTGTTGTCTAGTTGTGTCTTCCACACACACACACATCGATGTCAACAATAAAGTAAAGTGCAGGTGGATCTAAATCAACCTCAGGCTTGTGCGTGCATGTGTGCGTCGTGGTGGATTTACTGCCCACCCCTGCAGGACAGCTGGGTGGCGGTGCGACACCAAAGGTCCGGTCAAGGCTGCTTCCTCCTCCTGCAACCCCGAAAGGATACAGGCTGCTGACAGACACCTTCTCCGAGATGACAGAAGGAACCCCAAACCCCCCTCGGAAATATGCTCACACAGAGCTGACGCACTGTAGAAGACTGCGCTGACCATCTCCTTGAATCGCTTTCCACACGTTTTCTTCTATAACGATCGGACCAAAAACTCACATCGTCAACAATCCAAAACACTGGAATGAACTTCACGTCCATGTCCGGGGGCCTGTCCTTCATCAGAAGTCAGGAAAAAAAACTGCGTCGAAGTTTTTTCGCGAGAATCCGACTCAAGGCGGCGTCAGCAGTTGATCTGGAGACAGACGTAGAAATGGATCCAAAGAAAAGGAAGTGGAGATGATGAGGAGCAGGAGTAAAATAACACATCGGTCAAGAGAAGTCTGTCTTTACTCTGGAGATCTGGAGACATTTGTAAACCTATTAATCAGTTATTAGAGTCAGAAGGTGGCGCTGCAGATGCAGACGATAACCTTGTGCATCACTAAGCAACATTTGTCTAAAAGTAGTGATGGTTTCATGAAACAGTGACTTAATTTTGAACAACCACTAGATGGCACTTTAAGTTTGAAAATGATGCCAGTTTTAATTGAATTAGTAGATTAGAATCAGAGAGCACCATTCATTGGCCTTTCAAAATGAAGACACTGTATCATGATACAGTGTTTTTTTTTACTAAACAGCTGTTTCATGAGGCCTCATCAATCCATCACTATGTTATTTTAAAAATAAATTGTTGGTGCTATCTTCTTCCACTACTTACTACTGCCAAACAGAAATATATTTTTAAAAAATCACCTTTAAAGCAGGAAATTAAATAAATGAAATTATTATTGAAATATTCTAATATTAGTGGTGGGTCGATGAAGCTTCTTGAAGCAGTGTCATATTTTTCAGAGGACAGTAGGGGGCGCCCTCGTATTAAAAATGATGTGAGGTTTCAATAGAATTGTAGATTATAGAGCAAAAAGTGACATCTAGAGGACTCACGAAATAAGGACAGTGCTTCATGAAGCTTCATCAACACATCACTAGCTAATATGCTATATTTCCTTATTGTGGGAAGAATAAAGGCATACTTTGAGCACAGTAGCTGTTTAAATAGCACTATTTTCAGAGGTATAAACAACTTTCTATTTTATTAAAGAAAATAGGTTTGATTTTTTCATTTGTGTTTTTTTTTACATTTTGATCAATGATATTGAAAAATGTCATCTTCATGAATATTGTTTAATTAAATCATTCTGAATAGACGCCAGACTTTCCATAGACCAGCTTCAGTTCATTTTACAGTTCTGAATGTATTCAGTTTTATTTGATTATCTTTCATGATTTATATTTAATTTTATGTTGCTACTAATTTTAAAACATTTATTCATCATTGCTTTAGCAACAAAAAACTATAAATTGAATGGAGGCCTGGATGAGAAATATTTCCTTGTGAACAGTGGAAGGAAAAGACAAAAACAGATGTTTAAAATGACTGTAAAAGGTTTACAAAATGTATCGTAAAGTAATTATTTTAAATGTTTTTTAAAAAGGAATAATGACGTATCTCATTCCAGCTCTGACTGGATTTAAACTTGATTTCACACGGACACTCTTCAATCCGACCCTCGTGATGACAGCCAGCGCTAACCTACGACCCCCCCGACACAGATCCAGCTGCTATTTTTAATCCACGCTCCGTCTTCCAAATACACGGCTGCAGTATTCAAACCATTCCAGCGAGGACTCCGGGGCACTCTTGTGGAATCAGACTTGAGGGAAAAGAAAACCCTCCTGATATTTTGATTCTATGACACCTGCATCCTGAACTTGTCGCCCTCCATTACTTTCAGGTTTTCTCGGAACATCTGTTTGCCTTCAGAGATCTTTCGGGGGCCCGAGATCTTACGGTAAGACAATCCGTCTTCTCGCGGCGGCGACGTTGTCAGCGTGTCTTCTGTCCGTCCAGCGCTCCGGTCACTGTCCTGCATTGTTATTTTGGAAGTGGCATGTGTTTGTATAACTGAGGCTCGGGTTTCCCGCTCCCCACTTTGGTCTGCGGAGAAGTCATGACTGATGGCGACCCCGGCAGCCGCCATGTGCCTCCCTCCTCCTCCTCCTCCACCTCCCTCCTCCTTCCTCCTCCTCTTCTCCCCGTCACATTCTCCTTCTTATTAATAAGAGCCAAGACAAACAAGCGAGGTGTGCAACACTGGTAGCTGCAATTAAGTCGACCGCTTGACTTGGACCGAGTCGCCGGTGCTGGAGCGGCTTCTGAAATGTTGCTGTTGAGTTCACGGTTTCTTTCGTGTCCGACTGCTCGAGCTGTTTCTGGAACAGTAGCAGACGACATCAGCAGCTGAGGAGGCTGAGCTTATTCACGACGTTGACAAGAAGATCTGACTGTAACTCGCCTTAGTTGTGTCATGTGGACATTAAACAGTTTCAGTTGAGGACAGTTTTGCTAAAATATTTAATTTTGTTTCATATTGCCTTTAAGTCTTTATGTGAAAGGAGATAACTAATAGTTGATCCAAATGTAATAACTAGTGATGTGTCGATGAAGCTTCATGAAACAGTGTCATATTTTTTCAGAGGACAGTAGGGGGCGCCATCAGCTTAAAAATGATGTGAGGTTTCAATAGAATAGCTTTTCAAAGCAATAGATTATAGAGCAAAGAGTGACATCTAGTGGACTCAGGAAATAATGACACTGTTTCATGAAGCTTCATGGACACATCTCTGTCCTTATCTCCTGAGTCCAATAGATGTCACTCTTTCACACACACACACATCGTTGTCAACAATAAAGTACCAAGAAGTAAGTGCAGATCACTTGAAATAACACTTCAGGAACAATCACTCAAAGTGTCCACTTTATTTTCTTTAATAAAACTTAGTCAAAGTACATTTAAAACGTGACACTTTTCAACGTGTTTTTTTTTTACAAAATATTGCTATGTTACTTTTACAGTAAAATATAAGTTACTTATAGTAAATATAAGTTACTCTTGTCGCATTGTTTCAAGTTCTTGATTCAAGCCTTTCTGCCAGATTTACCCCTTAACACAGGTTCTGGCTATTACTAGGACACTGTTTTTTTTTCAAGGGACATCAGAGGCAGCAGTTTACATCAACATTTCACCTTTCAAGATGAATGATCCATCGTTGAACATCACAATTTGAAATTATTATTTTTGTTCTATTTAGTATTAATAAAGTCAGTATGTTAAGTAATTATGTTGCCATTAAGAGGTTTGGGTAAAAAAAAAACAGTTTCTAATAGTCAACTAACAATTTGATTCTGTAAATATCTTTATGTTAAATTTCTACTTGAACTATGTATATAACTTGTTAAAGAACCCTTTTCATTTGTCATTTTTGTAAACCCCTTAAATTAACCAAAAATGTGTTTTTAAATTATTAAATACAAATAAATAATGAATAAATAAACCACATCTTTATTAAAAATGATTGAAAGTCCTTTAGGAAAGTTAAATTATATCATATTAACTGTTTTAAAGACAACATACAAACATAAATAACATTTATCATGTCTTTGTCGCTTCTTATAAGATCCTCACGACAGCCACATTATATTGTTGCTATAAATGTATAAACTGGTAAACTTAACTATTAAAGGTAACTTAATTGTGTCTTTAAAATGGTTAGTCCTGGACCACGTGTGTCTTAGGGACCATTTTATGTGGCCCTAAAAAAACAATAAAAGTAGATTTTTGATGTCACTATTAGTGATGTGTTGATGAAGCTTCATGAAACAGTGTTATTATTTCCTGAGTCCACTAGATGTCACTCTTTGCTCTATAATCTATTGATTTGAAAAGCTTTTCTATTGAAACATCATTTTTAAGATGAGGGCGCCCCCTACTATCCTCTGAAAAATATGACACTGCTTCATGAAGCTTCATCGACACATCACTGTCAACAATTATACAGAGACTTTAAAAAAACTGACCGAAAAAACAACCTCATAGTGAAGCGACCAAATGATTTGTGGTACAGTTGACATACAAACGTAAACTTGTCAACACGTCTACTCACTGAAGTGACTTCTTCATTTTAAATGAACATGAAGAGGATTCGAGTTCAAGGATTTTCTTTGACCAAGACACCACCTCATCCTCTCTACTTCTCACACCAGCGATCAGGAGACACGAAGTCTGACTTTTACTTGTATCTCTTTGGATAAAAGAGTGATTTCAACTGTGAGGGAACTAAAATCAAATTGAATGAATTGAATTCCTCCTCAGGAGATGAATCCTTTGAGTGACTTCTTGTCGTCTTCCGGCTTCGAGTCGCGTTGAAAAGACGCAGGTCACTTCAGCTGAACGACTTTAAGAAGCAGGTAAGTGTTTCTTACAAGTGGTGACTTTAAAACTCGAGCGCGAGAGAGAAATCCTTGATAAGTTGATCGCCCGCTTTGATTCTCAACATCTCGGTCGAGTTCTGCTTCATTTGATAATTGATGGAGCGAGTTAATTGCCTTGATCAGAGGTCGGTAGGATTTAGTATTCTGAGGTCAGGCCGTCGGGTCCCGGAGACGGACACGCGGAATGTTTATCGGACGGGATCGAGGGACCCTCGCCAATTAAGACCATTAACACTGTTTGGTTCTCATCAACAGCGATCCGGTCTGCAGACATCCACATTACGAGTCATACATATGCATGAGAAACCTCCTCTCCGAAAGCCCTGTCGAGCGCATATTAATTTAGGAAAACGTGTGTCTGGAGTCCAAAGACGTGATCACGGATCCCTCAAGCATCAATCCTGATATGCAGATGAACGCTCTTCTAAAGCCTTGAGTCGCAGAGGTACATCTGATATTTCATTCATGACTGAGGACGAGAGGAGAAGACAGGAAGTGGCTAAAACAAACAAAATACAATTTTTTTTACCCACAATGCCCCGGCGGGAACTCTCGGGAGGTTGTGCATAATTACCTGGCAGAGACGCTCACCTGCACGGCTGTCAGGAGCACCAGAACACACACCAGCAGACGAGCGCATCAGCAGAGAGTCCACGGCGGCGTCCGCTGGGGAGAACGCTCCGGCTCAGTTCTGACCCGGGCTGCAGAGGTGTTAATTGCCCTCCTGAGTTGGCAGAATTTTCAGGGTAAAAGGTGCTATCCTTGATGGATCAGCACTGTTGCCACCAGTGACTGAGGCGTTCAACTTGGACGTGCACGCTGCATATCCAGCAGCCGATTATGATGAGGAGGGGGGACGCCGGTTCATCAACCGCTACGTTGGAAAATGAAATGTTTCCTCTTCGTAAGTGGAATCTGACTGACGACTTCTTTTCCGACCTTAAGTCCTCATAACTTGAGTTTACATTCGACAAAATGGAAAACAGAAAGATATGGAATTGCAACGAGCAAAAGAAAAAATAATAAAAATTGATGAGTTGAATAAACCGAGAAAGTTATTCAAAATTTTTCCAAGTATATAAATAGAGATCATAAATACTGTTTATTGAAATTGAATGTATTTTTGTTTCCACCTATTTCTTTATTATTTAATTGTAATTTTACAAAGAAAATGTCCAGTGTTGTGTTTATAACACTGGAAATAAAGGTTTTCTGAGGCAATAAATGTTTTTTTTTATTGTGATACTGATTCGTTTACTAAACATATGGCAAATTTATCGATGTTAAACCAAAAAATCCTACATTTAAGTTACCAAACATATTAATTCAATATTTATTTTTTTAAACAAAACAAATGTTCATATGATGCCCTCAATAAAATGTTTTTTTTATTTTTTATTTCTACTTGAACTCTAAATACAACTTGTTAAAGTTCTTTGTTCAATTTACCTTTTATTGATTTTATTTGCCGTTTGTGTAAGCTCCTTAAATATAACCAAAACTTGTTTTTTTAATTATTAAATAAAATAAATAATAAATAAATAAATTAGATCTATATTAAAAATGACTGAAAGTCCATTAGAAAACTGAATTTATATCTTGAAACATCTAATCAGGAAACTAGATTACCAAGACAGCCATGATTGATACACAAATCTGTTTAAATCTATCTAGATGTTCCATGTCTATTGAAAGTACAGTGTAAACTATTTTAACACAAGTTCATTTTTTTAATTTAAAAATGTAAAGTGTAGCACAGGTCAAAGGGCAGATGGAAGGTCTTGCGTTTTAAGCCCTTTCTGCACCACAGAGAGTGACTAATCTTCAAAAGGCTTGTGGATCCAGATGGTAAAATCCTGAACGCCACCAAAATGTATGCACTGTTCCTTCTCCATCATCCAAATCTGTTTAATTAAACAAAACTCCGACAACAACAACAACCCTCCTCTGTGGACAAGAGTTTGTATTTATTAAGAAAGGTTTTTAGGGAACTTTTAGCTTAGCATGTCAGTCGCACCCTGTTGATGTTAACGGAGCTTCGTAGGAAAATAAAAGATCAGAGCCCACAAGCAAATGGCTATGTGAGTCACACACACACACACACACACACCGACATGCTGGAAAGTTGACTATTATTAGATGACACACTACAAATCACTTCGCCTTTTCTGCTCTTAGCACCTCTCAGCGGCATAAATCTGATTTCTTCTGCTTCGCTCCAATGACATCAGTGATATTTGATGATGTTTCTGTAAATAAAATGATAAACCACAATAAATACCTGTTTCAGAAATGTCTTTGAGTTACTTTATCTTTAAGATTTTTTAATTATTTTTTATACTCCGAACTATGAAGTGAATACATTATAGAAAAGTTCTATATATTTATAAAAAAAAAACGTTTTTACAGTTTTCTGTGTTTATCTTCATTCCCATTTTTTTTTTCTTGGCCCACAGATATCAACAGTTCATCTAAGCTAAAGGCAACGCACAAACATTGTATCAAAGATCGAATATATAATTGAATTCATGATTGAAACAGTCCAGTTCACACAAAACATCTCTTTATATCATCTTAATCATCTTTATAAATACAAAAAAAAGAGGAGGATGTGCAGAAACGGGCTGGAGGACAGATGCACAAACAACGGACAGAACTGTAAAACGAGCTGACGCCGGTCTATGGAAAGTCTGGCATTTAAGAAGGATTTCTGTCAGTTATGCTTCATAAGGAGGCCCCGATAGTCCAGCCTCCCAGGCTCCTTACAGTTGATATTTTTAGATATTTTTAACAACTTGGAGGCCAAGAGGCAAACCCAGGACATACTGGAGATATTATATTGTCGTGGGAAGGATTTGTATTCCTTTTAAGATCTGTAGGAGGTTAATGCGGAGAAGAAGGTTTGAGGCCTCTTTGCTCTGGCTGCTGCCCCCTCGACCTCAGAAAAACAGAAGTAAATAAATGTTCGGAATAACTACAACATGATTTTAAGAAACTGTTGTTTAATTTAGTCACGTATCCCAGTGAGTTCCTGCCATGACACTAAAGCAAGAAGATTTTTTTTTCAAGTGTCTATTCCAGAGCTCACCTCAAAGTACCAAGACGTGTTCTCACAATTCAGAGTGGTGCTAAAATTCACTTGTAAAACATCCCAAATGTTTGAAGAAATTCTTTCCCATGGCTCAAGTCAAATATTAACCACTTCTCTCTCAGCTTTCACATGCTTTATTCCCTTCATGAGAGCAGGTCCGGATCCCTTTCTTCCACTTCAAAAACCCACGTCTACCTGCGACACGGTCGTCATTCTCACTACGATAAGAAGCTGAACATAAGTGCAACACTGCAATCAACTTTGACACGTGTTCACAGGAACTCAAGTCGTGGCCTTGAAGAGAACTGATGCGATTGATTCCAGCGTGAACCATCGTAGCAGTCCAGCTTAACAAAACATGAAAAATTGACCGAAAAGACTTTGTTGCCTAACAGCAAAAATTAAGAATTAATTGAGTGTAAATGTTCAGTCACAACCGTTCAATGCATGAGCCTGATTTTTACCGATTCATTCACAGCAGAAGAAAATAGACTGACAGAAATAATGTAGAGACGTTTCCACAGTTTACATGATATTCCAAATAAATATTAGAAACGTAATATTGTTCATAATTCTGCAGCTTGTTCGTGAAGCTAAGATCATGTTCAGATTTATTCTTTTTCAAAAATGTATATTTTTGACATTTAGAATGCTTGGAAATTATGGATGTATTTATTTATTTTAAAGGTATAATTCAAATAATAAAATACACGAATAAACACAAAAAATAGGAGAGGAAATAAAATAAAAAATAAACAACAACAGTAAAGGTTTTTAAGAGGTAAAAGATGTGTATGAATAAAACTTTATTTTGATTTCATCATCAGAAATGACATCTATATGCGACCACTGAAATGTTTTTTTCCTGAATATTTTTCCTATTTTGTTTTGTTTCTATGGACTGTTTACATAAGCATGTACACTTCTGACCTTAAAAGTTTGTAAACGCTGCATCTCTACAGACACACACACACCTACACACAAACACACACACACGCACACACACACACACACACGCACAGACACACACACACACAGCAGGGGTCCAGGCAGATATACGGCTGAAGATCTCGTCCAAGGCTCTGAGGGTTTTTTTACCCACAGTCCATTTCAGCACCTGTTCTACACATGCAATGACTCACCGGTTCAACTTTTACAACAATTTCGCTCGACAGTTATTATTCCTTCAACGGAATCTGATATGTGGCTGTGACACATTTTTGGGAAGGTTTTCCTGACATTTATTGGGCAACAACGTGAACAAACAAACAAGACAGTTGATGCCGTCAAACGTTCATGATTCAATTTAAGCAGCGTTTTTTTTAAAGATACACGACAAATAAAGAATGTTGGTACTAACTTACAGACTAATGAAGTTAGTTTAATAAATAATAACGACAAGTAAGTTATATAAATGTACAGCAAAGAAAACAGTAACACAATAAAACATCTGTAATAACTTTATCATATTAATTTGCAAGAAAAACAAACTAATACTAATATTGGACGATAGCAAAGTTGAACTGGTTATTATTTACAGAGGAAAATAAATAAATATTCAATTTAAACAATGTTATTTTAACAATTCATATTTATTTAATTTTATTGAAAGATATTAATGTTAATGTTTCTCCGTTTTTTATTTAACATTAAAATACATTTTCACAAGAAAGACAGTTTGTTTTCTTTTAACCTGAAGTCTATAAAATCCGTATTTTATTATAGGCCTTGTAACTATTTATTATTGATATGGTTCTTAAATTCTCCAAATTGCATTTATTTTAAGATTTTAGTTCAGTAGTTGGACGCTTTGGATTTAATATTGTTTGTCCTTTTTTTCAGTATCACCTAATATTTAATTTCATTTATTCCACGTCATGAATCTGATAGAATGTCATCAACAGTGTTTTTAAATAATTCATGTTTTAAAGATATCGACGTGGATCAAACGCAAGCGAAGTTCAACCTTCAATTTGTCGATTATTCATTTTTACAAAGTTAACGTCTGAATTTTAATCGAGTGGATGTTCTTTGACTGTCTTTACTGCTACAATGCTGCCACCTATAGACAATGCGGGGGCACTGCACACGCGGATCACAATCCAGAAGAGTCTGAACTTTCTAATATGTTTTTATTATAATAATAATTATAATAAGATTTAGGGGTAAAATTATTCCTTCTTAAGATTATTAGAAAAATCCTGGTTTGGTTTATTCACGATTAAACAACAGTTTACTTTGATTAAAAAACAAAATATTAATAAGATTAATCAAATATTGTTGACCATTCATAGCTATATTTAAACAGGACTTCTATTAGTTCAATCTATTTTTATACGTCTGGCCATGAGAGCGCCGTTTGTTACCGATAAAGTTTGATTGATTGCCTCCAAAATGTGTCTTTTCATTTTGAGTGGCGGTTGCCTCGTCCCACCTCAGACACCGACGCCGCAGACCCCACGCCTCAGGCCCTCGGAGGTCACGGCGGCGTCCGGGACCCCTGCTGCTCTCCATCAGGCGCCTCCATCCGAGCGGTGATTAAATGTAGATTTGAAGCCATAAAGCAACGTTTCAGTCACAAGGTCAAAAACACCATGCAAACAAATATCAAGGGGCCCATAAAAAAAAAAAACCCAGACACTCCCGACTGGTCCAGAGTTTCCATCGCCAACTAGATTTTATGACGTCTGTGACATTATGTCACTGTGGGTTGACCAGCGGCTGACCTGAGAAGATCCCCCAGATTGGATTCAACATGGTGTCGTTCCAGGTTTCACCTCCGCCAAACAGGGTCCTAGAGAGGGGGTGGGGTGGCGGGGGGTCCGGGGCCACCCATCGTGGGACCCATTAATGAGGGGGCTGGGGGGGGGATGCGGCGACAGGTCAAAACACTTTGCGGCCAAGGAGGGCCATCATTTACTGTAATTCAGCTGCTGTCAGGCTGAAGGAGAGTGAAAGTGAAGTGGCCCCGGCTCCCCGCTGACCCCCGTTATCCTCAGACCACCTATCACACACCCCCCGCGGATGAAAGGAGGATATATTGGAGATGAATTCTTACATCAAACATGCGTTTGTAGCTCCCAATAGTGAATATTAGAGACGATTATCTCTATAAAAATCTGTTTTTATGATACAATTCTTTCACAAATATATTATTAACCTTTTGAATTGTAGGCTTCATTTTTTCAAACAAATTCTAATCATTTTATGATTCTTCTTTACAGCATCATTGTCTTTTAACCTGTGATGTGTCGATAAAGCTTTAGGGAACAGTGTCATTGTTTCCTGAGTCCACTAGATGTCACTCTTCGATCTATAATCTATTGCTTTGAAAAATTATTCTATTAAAACGTTACATCATTTTTAAGCTGAAGGCGCCCCCTACTGTCCTCTGAAAAATATGAACCCTCCAAATAATACTAAATAAATCACGAGCTCAATTCGACATATATTTTCCTAAAAATCTTTGTTTGAGTATCTTTTATTCTGCTCTTTTCTCCATTTTATTTGTCCTTTTTATGGGTTTTGGTTTTATACTTGTTGTGGTGCCTTTACTGTATATGATATATTTAATACAATGTTTATAAAATAATAATAAAATAAATTCATAAAATAAAATAAAAATATGGCATAGTTACAATTGTTTTGCATTTGATGTATTTTATTTTATTACTTTTCGTTTTATTTGAATCTTTAAATAAAATGAATTATAATACAATTCTATACAATTCAGTCCCTTTATTTATTGATTTATCTTTAATTTTTCCATCATATAAATTCTTTATTTGTACACTGGACGGCTAATAACAGCCTCAGTATATAATGGGGTCCCCGAGGAAATATAATTACTAGCGATGTGTTGATGAAGCTTCATGAAAAAGTGTCATTATTTCCTGAGTCCACTAGATGTCACTCTTTGCTCTACAATCTATTGCCTTGAAAAGCTATCTATTGAAACCTCACATCATTTTTAAGGTGAGGGCGCCCCCTACTGTCCTCTGAAAAATATGACACTGTTTCATGAAACTTCATCGACACTACAGTCTACTTCATTGTCATAATCCACTCCCCAATAAACCAAAACACAAAACCTTAAAGTCTTCTGAGTAAAATAAAATCCCTTTCTGGCTAATTTTCAAACTCAAAGAACAATAAAAAATAGCGATGTGTTGATGAAGCTTCATGAAACAGTGTCATTATTTCCTGAGTCCACTAGATGTCACTCTTTACTCTATAATCTATTGATTTGAAAAACTATTCTATTGAAACCTCACATCATTTTTAAGATGAGGGCTCCCCCAACTGTCCTTTGAAAAATATGACACTGTTTCATGAAGCTTCATCAACCGACCAGTCTCAACCTCAAACGTGGCCCATAAAGCAACAGAACAAAAATTGTACAATTCTTTTTTTCATATTTTATGTAATGATCAGTTTAATTAACAGTCATGACTCTACTATTATCTTTATGTTCTCGGTGAGGTTCGACTGAAAACGTTTGAAACAAGTGTTTTCATATGAAGTACTGAGAAATATTGCAACTTACCAGAAAATGTAATAATAAAATGACACAACAAAGAGATATACTGTAAGTCTTTCATGACACTGCAGTTGTAATGATTATGACACATAGGTTCTAGAAACGTTTTTTAAATGAGTGCATTGTATCTTTTAAATGTGTAAATCTTAGACAATTAGAATCAACAATTAGAGATGATTATTTTGTCAATCCTGTACTGATAGTTATCCTTATCCCTGCAGGTTTACCATCTTTCATGAAGATGTCGCTGTTTAATATAACGTTTACGAATTGAGTCCCTAGTTTTGTTATTCAGGTGTCGCCAGCTTACTTGAGCCACCAGAGGGCGTCAGAGAACTCTCTTTTATTTTGCTGCGACTAAACCAGGGACCAATTTGATTCGATTTTGAGTTAATTTAAAGTTACTTTATGCTAGTTAGCTGATCTAATTATTGTATTTATCACATTTATACAGTTTAATAATTATTATAGTAAGATTTCAAGTAATTTTGTGGAAACAGGTCAAAGTCAGTTTGAAGGAAATGCAGACGATTTATGATGATACATTTAATGAATTTTATTTGGATAACATGGCCTCCATCTTTTGTGTTTTGTGTAACACTTTAGCTTATTCTGCAATTTAAGAATAAATGACTTGCAGGTCTGACCTTCATATGATCAATCATGATTTAAATCATGACTTGGAAGATTGATGAAAGTAACACAATTGGTATTGTTTGAATTTGAACAAATGCTTGTGTGGACATCTCTTCCTGACGATTCTCGATTCTGCTTCTTTTTAGAGGCAGAGTCGACAAAGTGTCGAATGTTCTGTCTTCCTGAATTTAATACTCTTACCGTCTCATCACAACAGTCAAAGACGAGGCACGTATTGATTTTTTTACTCCATAAATAAAAAAAATCGACAAAATAATATAAAATAAGACTCCACCGAAGACACTTCCAGTGGGCACTTCTTCGTCTGTGTTCACGGCTCCTTTTTCCGGTTTCTTGGACTGTGTACCAAAACACTACGAATCAAAATTTCTACTTTTGATCGATTCCATGAGAATCAAAAGACTCATCCCGGTTCCAATAGATTCTTGATATTCGATACCAAACGGTAGTTATTTTGTTTTCCACAAACGGCCTCTAAAGGCGTCTCAGAGATTTTGGTGGTACGTCTACCAGGGATCATAACTAGTCCAGGACCTCCACATCCAGCATTTTCACCTCCAAGATCGAAGGAGACCAGACAACCAGACCACTAGCTTGCTTAACCAAATAATCTCTGACAAATCTCCCAGAAACGGTCTTAGAGAATCCCATCTGCATGCCGTCTACTAGCGATGTGTTGATGAAGCTTCATGAAATAGCGTCATTATCTCCTGAGTCCACTAGATGTCACTCTTTGCTCTATAATCTATCAAATTTTAAAAAGCTATTCTATTGAAACATCACATCATTCCTAAGGTGAGGGCACCCCCTACTGTCCTCTGAAAACTGTTTCATGAAGCTTCATTGACACATCACTACCATATACTTTATTGTCATAATCCAACCCCCAATAAACTTCACATTTCGGAGAAAGATTTTGTGGCAGGATCTCATCCCCAACCCATAGATGAATCTGCATGTTATTACGGTTGAGAACCATGGACTCCAATTTATAGGTTCTTATTTAACTACCTACTTACTACTAGTTATGTAGACTAAACTCTGTCACTGGTCCTACAGGCAACAGACTGCTCTTTTTAAGACTATTACGAGGGATGAGTTTGCATTCCTTCTTTGCACGAAGGTATAAAGCTTGTCTACAGTTCCTCTGCACATTACTGACCCTAAATATGAAGTTCTTCTATCCAGCGGACCCTCCTCTCCAGTACAAGTACATGTATAAAGGTAAATAGGTGTGTTTATTACCTATAAAAGGTTTGAAATAAAACAAAGTAGAAATATAAATAAGCTTTTTAAACTAAAAAGTAGTGATGTGTCAATGTAGCTTCATGAAGCAGTGTCATATTTTTCAGAGGACAGTAGGGGGCGCCCTCAGCTTAGAAATGATGTGAGGTTTCAATAGAATAGCTTTTTAAAGCAATAGATTATAGAGCAAAGAGCGACATCTAGTGGACTCAGGAAATAATGACACTGTTTCATGAAGCTTCATCAACAAATCTCTGTTTTTCCTAAACAATGTTGTATAGAGAGTGTGATAACTGATAATACAGGATACATCTAAAATAGTGTTTATGGTTTTATTGCAATTAACTAGTATGTGGTATATATTTACGGGTAAAAATTATGTAGTATGTCTGTGTATGATATATATGTTCGCATTTGTAAGTAGCACTGTGTAGGTAAATCATTTTTTATTGCGCTGTAAATGTTTTACAATAGTTTTGTACTATAGATTTTTATTGTGTATTTGTAAATATTGTAAAATTGCCCAACCAGGGACAGGAGTTGATAACTAGCACAAGCTATAAATTCTTTATGCATCGTATCAACTAAAAACTTTTATTGTAACTATGTTGACTGCATCGTCCCTGACAAATAAATGAACAAAAAAAAAAAGATATCTGCTTAGTATTTTGGATATATATTATACTACATCATGTGCTATTATGCAATGTTTTTAGTTCGATTTATATTTAATAATAATGTTTTCGTATTAAACATGTAATTTCATAATTATATCTTTGTATACAAATGTATGTATTATTTATTAACATGATTGTTTATATATTATTTATTAATATGGATATTTAAGTAGCAATATTTGGCTTTTTCTTCCCCGCAAACTGAAAAGTTTGCACATTTTATAAAATGAATTTAAAAACAATAATCATAGTTTTTTTTTATTGTCCCTGTTGCTTTTAGTAACTTTGTGCTGTTTATTTTAAAAAGTTGCATATTTGCAGTTGCATATACAGGTTGGAAATATGTAGAATTGTTTATTTATTCCAAACGATGTTTTGAAAAGTAATTTGTTTTATTTTATGAGAAAATACAAAATATTTCTGCACCTTGTTTCAATGAAAGCTCGGTGGATAAAGGAGTCTGTTCCTGTTGAAGTCAACAAAAGCTGCAGTATTACATTCTCACACTAGAGGGAGGCAAACACCTCCTTTTTAACCTCCCCGACAGGCCAAAGGACACGCCCTGAAGAAGACACAACTCCTTAGGTTGAAAAATGACACGAGCGTCGATGTTTCTTGTGGAAAATAGAAACGATCCTTCATGAGGAACTCACTGGTGTCTCGTTCCTCTTGGAATAAACGACGATCCCACATCAAGGTGTCGCACACACACGCGCACACGCACTGGTCAAACCCTACATTTAATCTAATAGCGACACATGAACGAGTGATATCATGACGCTTGTGTTCTCCCGGCATGCACATGGGCGAGGACAAAGAAAGACAAGGGAGTTGTTTCGAGGAGGGTTTTTAAACGATTCTCGTCGAGCTCAGCCAATGACGTTCGAGCATCTTCACAAAAAGCTCGACGAGCAACACGAGCTAAAAAAAATGAAGGTCTGCGTCAAACTCTCGTTCAAATCTCATCTCAACTGACCTGATTTTTTTTCGAGCGGGATCCGTGAATGCATGACGAGATTAATGAGCTGCCGCTGCCGTCCCGCGCCACCAGGGGGCGGCGTCGAGCACATCTTTATTAGCTAACTCAAAAAAAAGACCTTTGTCTGAACCGACAGCTCCGGATCACTCCTGCAGCACCGAGCAAGGTTTGTGAATAAACCAACACGTTTCCAGACCCAAAAATAAGCCCTCGACGTCTTCGCTTTGAAATGGGATCTTAAAACAAGAGCCTGGCCCGAAACACACTCTCTAATTAGAGAGGCCCGCAGATGCCTGCGTGCTGCCACACACACACACACACACACACACACAAACCACACATTAAAACACAGCAGATCAAAAGAAAGAGTTGCTTGTGTACGTACAACACCCCCCTCAAGAAATGACAAGCAGCGAGTGTTTGGTGAGCAGGTCTTTATGGGCCGACCCTGAATGCTGCCTTTCCCTGATATTATTGGCAGCAGATCTGGTCCGTGTGTGTGTGTGTGTGTGTGAGAGAGAGAGAATGATCTGCCTGTCATTTTCTATCTATGTGCTTTTTCACGGAGGCGTCACGTGATCAGCACGGCGGCCCGAGTCGGCCTTTATCATGCAAATGTTTTTCAATTTCCCCCCACAATGAACACACACCGCTGGTACAAAAGACGTCTTCAGACGGGCCGTAACTAACTAACTAACTAACTACCTACCTACCCGTCTCACACCAGCAACACTCGGAACATCAGATCATCTTTCTAAATGTGAGATGCGACGTTGAACCTTCTTGATTGTTGACCCGGCATTAAACTGAGATCAGCATTGTATGTTTTTTTGAGTGATTTTTGACACGATAATCACGTTCGGTCCGACCCGTAGACTCCGATGAGAGTTCCTGCTCTTACTTACCGACCAATCAGAAGCTGGAAAAGCTGATTAACCAATCAATGTGCAGAGATATTAGTCGATCTTTGTTACTCAACTAGGTTCAAGTTTGAATGTTTGGCGTGATAAACATCATTATATCTGTCTCCTAACAATTTATTTTTTATTTAACATTTTTACATTTAAATACAGTATGTGAAACAAATACTTTTGTCCGAGGAAGACATTTTAGATTTTTGGATTAAGAATCTAATTTGAAGCTTCATCCCTCAGTAAAATGTTGTTTATTTCATTAGTTATTAACTTCTATATGGTAGCATAGATGACATTATGAGGGATTTATAATGCAAAACCTCCATCACCATTTTATAACACAGAAAAATGACCATTGAGTGACAGAAGGAAAGAGAAGAAGATACAATTATTTAAACCGTTCCTTATATATATTGTTTAAATTGAACAAATATTGGACATGACATTGAATTTTCAGGGGTGTCTTCTGTCCCCCCTTGTGCCCCTTTACCTTGACCTAGTGATGTGTTGATGAAGCTTCATGAAACAGTGTCATGTTGTTTAGAGGTCAGTAGGTGGTATCAGTTTAAAATGGATGTGATGTTTCATAAGAACAGTTGTTAAAAAAAAGTGTAGAGACCGCCATCTAGTGGAAAATAATGACACGGTTTCATGAAGCTTCATCGACACACTCTACCTTGACATGATCGACTCGAGACCAGGGTTTTTGTCTGAATTTGATTATTAAGATTTTATTTGTAAGTAAGTAAGTCATTTTTATTTGTATAGCGCTTTTCCAGACCAGGGTCACAAAGCGCTTAAACATCAAAAAAATATTCAATAAGTATGTTAACGCAAAATTCAACATTATAAGATTAATATTATATAATGTATATTAAATGATTATATATTAATGCTTCATAATGTACTAGTGACGTGTTGATGTACCTTCATGAAACAGTGTCATCATTTTCAGAGTCCACTAGATGGTGGTCTCTGCACTATTTTCCTTTGTTTTGAACAACTTTTTTAATAAAACATCACTTCTAAACTGATGGCGCCACCTACTGACCTCTAAACAACATGACACTGTTTCATGAAGCTTCGTCAACACATCACTACTTTAAATATATATATATTCAAACAAAAATCTTCTGGTCTCATCTGATTCTCAGTTTTTGCTTCTTAAACCATAATAAATCTCTGAAAAGAGGGATTTTTCTTGATTGTCTTCCAACTCCTAGCTTTTGTTAGCTTCTGCGTTGGGAACGTTATCGTTGATTTACTCTGATCATAATCAATCAGAAGTAAAAACAATACAATAAATTCTAACATCACATACTTATTAGCTCTTTAACTCCAATCCAAACACAGTTTCATGAAACGTTATCGCGGCAATTATCAGTTTCCCATCTCAGCCGTGGAGCCGCTGAAGGAGAACGTGATGGTTCCTGGAAATGAAGGGAAAGGAAAGAGATACGAACACATGACCAGCCCAGGACCTCCAACATCCAATATTACCACCTGCCAAGATCGAGACCAGACGCCCAGACAACTAGCTTGCTCAGGATGTTGTCATGTGACCTACATCACCCGTATTTAGATGTTTGATTACAACGAGAGTTCGACACCCTCACGGTTATTCAAGGTTGCTGTAGCTTCAGGCTGTTGTCAGACATCTACCCCCCCCCCCACCCCCCGACCCCACTCTCTTCTTTTGAATTAATCAAATTGTGAAGCATATAATTCTGCGGTTCTGGGAGCCCGTTTTAAAATCTCATTAGCAGGGCAGCTGCACTTTGCACCCCATGCTGGTGATTTGGGCGTTTCTTTTTGTTTTGGGTTTTGTACAAGAGGCCCAGGGCAACACCATTACCCCCCTGAAAACACACCCGCCACCTCCTCCCGCCGCCCCCCATCATCCCTGCTGCTCCGGAGGCATCGTTCGTCAAGTTAATCATAAGTACGAATGTGAGAAAGAGCGAAATGGGTTAATAACCATCTTTTATGAATATATTATTCATGTTGCATTACAACGTTGTTCGGTCGAGTCGAATCACTTTTTTATTTTGGTAATATTTCATGATTAGATTTTGTTATTACTTACCAAACATTTTATTGATTATGTTTACAATATTTAAATTGATTCAGATTATATTCTAAACTTATATTAACCTTTTTACGTATTTTTTAAAAAAACGTAATTTTACTTACTTCTCACTTTTATTTTTTAATAAATTTATTCATTCTACATTTTTTCACAAGGTGACCCGAAAGGCCAGAAAACAAATGTACTCCTTGTGTTGACTCTGGGTCAAGGTGACCCGAATGCCCGAACACATTTGTTTTGGGACCTTCGGGTCACCTTGACCCTGTGGTAACACAAGGGATACATGTTTTTGTTGTGGTATTGTTCATTGTACAGTTGTAGCTTGTAATAATTTCGGGATTGTACACTTCTTTTACAAAATTGTTCTTTAGAAATATATGTATTTTTATAATATTCTTTACTAAACTTATTTCACTTGAGCCTCACAATTGTTTATACAAATGATTTATACGTGAAATACGAATAAAGAAATACTCTTCTTGTCTCTTTAGCATAGTCGTTGATGACGATGCTAATCGCTAAGATGCTAACTGGTAAACAACAATGTGAATCTTAAAATTAATCGATACAAATAGGAAACACCTACTTTAACCGTAAAGATTAATGGTTGGATTTCGAAGAATTCTTGATGTTTTGAAAAAAAGCTAAAATCTGGAGATCGTAAAATGTGTTTTCATTGTTACTGTTGCTATGTTTGATATCAAACATGTGCTATACAATAGGGAAAACAAAACCTTGGGAAAAAAGGGATTGATTCCGTTCAAACTGAAGACTTGTGTGGAGAAATACATGAAGACGCACATGGACTTCAATAGACAGAAAAGGTCCAGATGAAGTGAGGCTGCAGGAGCTATTTTTAAACTAAACCTCCACAGTCTGGACTTTATTACAGGGTCAAGTGAGGGAAGATGGAGTCCTGACACGATGTTGGCGCTTCTGAAGTCATCATTTCCTCCGCACGCTGTTTGCTTACACGTTATATGGACCTTTATACGGGTCAAACCACCATGTTGAGTCACATTACGAAAACACATGATCTGGAAAAAAAGAAAAAACAAGATTAACTTCATTTCTGTTTAAAAATGTCCTTCATTACGATACAAAACAAATAATAATGACTAGTTCACAAGAATTTCATGGGACAAGGGAGGTAAGGTTAAAACTAATGGATCTAGCTAGCAAATAAATCATGTCAAAATGTATAGGAACTTGCCTACTTGATACCTTGGCTCCTGCCAGGCTTTGATTGATGCAGTATGTTGCCTTTGATGTCACTTCAAGAAACAGTGTCTTAGTAAAAGCCGGAAGTTGTAAGTGTAACGTGGTGGTATTTTAAACTGGGATAGGCAACAATTTGAGATTTTATTTACTTAGAAAAAAACTCTGTTAGAGTATTTTCGGAAATATTTAAATAAAAAGTGAATAAATAATCATTAAAAAAAAAAATCGAATTGTAGATTCGTGGTCAGCATTAACGCCTCATAGCGAGAAGTAGTAATGTGTCGATGAAGCTTCATGAAACAGTGTCATATTTTTCAGAGGACAATAGGGGGCGCCCTCAGCTTAAAAATGATGTGAGGTTTCAATTGAATAGCTTTTCAAAGCAATAGATTATAGAACAAAGAGTGACATCTAGTGGACTCAGGAAATAATGACACTGTTTCATGAAGCTTCATCGACACATCACTAGCAAGAATGTTTCAGGTTCACTTCCAGCTCAAAGGAACATTAACCTTTTCTATGTGTTCTCCCTGTGTTGCGTGTGTTTACTCCGGGCACTCTGGTTTCCTCCCACAGTCCAAAAACATACAGATGTTGATCTAAAACTCATGTTTACTGGCATGTTTCCCCAAAGTGTTTACAAAAAGCATCACTTTAAAGGCTTTTTTTCTTATTTAATGTTTTACAAAAATTCATTTTTTTCCATTTTGTCTTCCAGCACAAACTCAGATCTGGGTTCAGACACGGAAGCGGCTTTTAACTCTCCTGAATGTTTCATGTTTCATCTGTTCTCCATATTCTCCTTCCGCGTGTTCTTGCCGTGTTCTCGGCGAGGACCGGAGCGAACAGGAAACATCAGATATCGTCCTGCTCACACCAGATCCAGCCAGATCCTCTGATAGACGGGAGGCTGATGGGGAGAGTTTTTCAGCGCAGACAGGATATTAGAATGGACGTTTCCTTCTTCGGTGCGCCACAGGCAGGCCCTGCTCCCACGCGTCTCCTCGGCTCGGGCATGAAAAAAGAGATAAAGACGAGAGTGGACCTGACAGGCTGCTGGAGCTTCTGTCTCTGTCACTGTGGTGCTTCGTGAGTCCGGTTCTAATTTGATACCGTTGTGTTGGCGACGGATGATGCAGAGGGTTCCGGGGGTGGTTGTGTACGACATTTTGAAGACGTTTGTAGTGGAGCACCCACTTTAAAAATGCATTTATAACAACATTTATATATAGTATTCTCATTTGTTTTATGGTGTATATGATCCAGATTTAATCTATTATACGTGTTTTTAGACCTTTGGACAAACTGGAGTGCCCAGAGGAAATGGAGAGACCAGCGTGTTGCTCATATGTAACAATAAATAAAGTTACTCTCATTTCGAATTTAAAATATACACGTCATTTTGTCCTGAATGATAATAATGTCCCATTATTCGAACCTTGGTCATTTCCACATCTATGAACCCGATATATTTGATGCTAAGTTTCAGCTATTATGTATGGTTTTAGATTGTGGGAGGAAACTGGAGTGCCCAGAGGAAATAGAGAGACCAGCGTGTTGCCCACATGTAAAAATAAATTAAGTTATTATCATTTTAAATAAATAAATTAAACTTGATTTTGTCCTGAATGATAATAATGTCCCATTATTCGAACCAAGACCATTTCCACATCTATGAACCAGATATATTTGATACTTTGTCTCAGATATTTTGCATGTTTTTAGACTGTTGGAGAAAACTGGAGTGCCCAGAGGAAATGGAGAGACCAGCGTGTTGCTCACATGTAACAATAAATAAAATTACTCTCATTTAAAATTAAAAATGTACACGTGATTTTGTCCTGAATGATAATAATGTCCCGTTATTAGAACCTTGGTCATTTCCACATCTATGAACCTGATATATTTGATACTTAGTTTCAGCTATTGTGAATGTTTTTAGACTGTTGAAGAAAACTGGAGTGCCCAGAGGAAATGGAGAGACCAGTGTGTTGCCCACATGTAACAATTAATTAAGTTATTATAATTTTAAATAAATAAATTATACTTGATTTTGTCCTGAATGATAATTATGTCCCATTATTCGAACCATGGTAATTTCCAAATGTATCACATTAATGAACCTGATAAGTAATGATCCAAGTCTCAGCTATTATGTATGTTTTTAGATTGTGGGAGGAAACTGGAGCGCTCAGAGGAAATAGAGAGACCAGCGTGTTGCCCACATGTAAAAATAAATCAAATTCGTCTTATATATAATTTTAAATGTACACTTTATTTTGTCCTGATTGATAATAAAGTCCCATCATTTTAATTTATTGTGGGAGGAAACTGTAGTGCCCAGAGGAAATGGAGAGACAAGCATGTTGCCCACATGTAACAATAAATCAAGTTATTCTCATTTACAATGAAAAAAAAACACATTTTATTTTGTCCTGAATGATAATAAAGTCCAAACAATTTAATTTATTGTGGGAGGAAACTGTAGTGTCCAAAGGAAATGGAGAGACCAGCATGTTGCCCACATGTAACAATAAATCAAGTTATTCTCATTTACAATGAAAAAAAAACACATTTTATTTTGTCCTGAATGATAATAAAGTCCCAACAATTTAATTTATTGTGGGAGGAAACTGGAGTGCCCAGAGGAAATGGAGAGACCAGGGTGTTGCACACATGTAACAATAAATTAAGTTATTATCATTAAAATAACCAAATTACACTTGTTTTTAAAAGTCCCATCAATTTAACCTTGGTCATCTCCAACTGTACCAGGTTAATGAACGTCATTGGTCCTCTTTCCTCTCTTCTTTCACCTGTTCTCTCCATCTCCAATAATCTTTTGTGTCCTCTGTCTCCCTCCATTTATTTTCTTGAATCTTGGCCACTCAAACTTCATTTGTCACCGGCGCTGTCTGGATGTTTGGGTTACCATGACAACAATTGAAACGTGCATCTTTATTTAACGCGGTTGCTTATACGCTTGAAAATAATTTGGTTGGGGATATTCTGTCGATAAAGTTTAATTTGAATGACGAAGGGAGGACGCTACGTCACAGACGAGAGAACCTTTTCCTCCCGATTCCTCCTGATGATCCTAACTTTTGCTCGCCATAATTAGATGATGCCTGGCTCGTTTACAGACCGGGCGACTCGTCGGCTGCTCCCCCAAAAAAGCCGTTGACCTTCACCGACGCCGTCGCCGGTGAATTTATTTAACCCCTGAAAAAAAACCGGTGACACGTAATGAACCGTCAGCGCCGCGGGTCAATCGACCCCCCATCTTAACGAGCATCAACTCTGCGTCGTCGGGTGCGTTCATGCGTCAGAGTGTTCATGCCCGAGGTGAGGCCTCGCCGTATGTGCTCACATGTGCGGACGTTCATGTTCCCTCGCTCACGACCGACTCAACCAATAACTATCCCAAGACTATTAATTCAGTGCAAGTAGGTGACGCCGCGCGATCACTTATCAATCGAGCGTGACGTTCGATGTTTGCCTCGTTAAGGGCGTTCATACGTGCGTGTGCAGGGGCGTGCATGTGAACTGACACATGATTCACGTAGTTAACGTGCAGCGAAGCGTGAGTAGAACACGTGAACCGTGACGAGAGGAGGCGCATCCTGCGACATATGTCCCGGTCAGATGGGGGAGCGGAATCCTGCGGTCACAGAACTGGGTCCCGACGAACACCTCATCGTCCACAGTCGGTTATAATTGATTTTTATTTTTTTCATGCTGTTATGAAATAGATCATAGAAAAAGATCCTTAAATGCCCTCTTTATAAGTTCAATGAAATTATATTTTGTTTTATTGATTTACAGTTTTACCACCAAAATAACAAAAAGATAGTTAAATAAAAAACTGAAATACAAACATGAAACTAATTCATCTAAATTATTTGGTAATTTTAACAAATATTCTTCTTTTCCACCAACAGTGTCATTCGTAAATGAGGTCTTAGAGAAGAATTGTTTCTTCTTTAATATAACCAAGCAAATCCCCATGTTTAGTGTGACATAACTCCAGGAATAGGAACAGTGTAGTTTAGCCAAACCTGTGTTTTTTTAATCATATTTTTCTTAAATTTCAAAGAAGGCAAATGTTTACGTGTTTTATGTTCTTTCACTGATCTCTTGGTCTGATTTTGTTCATCAACAGTCTGTTTCAAATTCAATTATCTAATTAGGATCTGAGACACAATTCACAAGGCTCAGGGGCCAATTTGTCTTAAATAGATGTTGGACTCTATTGTATCATCAGTGTCTGTTTGTACAAAACTCTCTTTTCATTGAAATATTGACATTAGAAAATGATCTTAAGCCCCGCCCACTGAAAACACTTTGTTTTTTTGGAGATTAAGTCTTGTTTACAATAACCACACCGACTCTGCTGTGAGTGGTCAAACATCAAGGTTCGTCACCGCAAGTAATCAATCCCAAAAATCTCCACCTCCAAGGGACTCAGTGTATAAACAAAGCGGGGCGTGATTACAGCTGGCTGGAGGAGGAGTGAAGCCATTATTACATCATAATGGACTCCGCTCTCGTAACCTCTCGTTCGTCCAGATTTCAGACAAACTTTATAAAGTAATAAGTTGAAAACATGGTCATGATGAGAGACTTACTGCATCTTGGAGAAAAAGACGTCAACATTTTAAACATGTGATTCAGGAGAGTTGGTTTTTGACATTAATTGCCCTTTAAAGATTAAAATATTGCACTAAAAGATAAGCCTGACATGGTTAAAATGAAGATCATTTTTTTATTCTTCTTGGTTCTTGTTGAATACATCGACATTCTTCTCCACTTACACTGAGTCATTATCTTAAATGAGTTCGACACTCACCGACTCTAGAATAAATATAATTATCTAACACAGAAGGTGAACCACAATCTGACAGAAGCTGGTTCATGTGCACGGCTAGAGGTTCTCTCAGCGAGTGGCGGCTGCTGGAATATTGAGTCTAAAACTAGATCTGCTTCTGAGCTTGTTGTTTGGATCTCAGTGGACTTTTTCTGAGACCGTCGGCACCTTTCTTTTTTTTAATTTGTGTTTTCTGCTGTCTGTTGCAAAATACTCTGAGGATCCACTTCCTGATGTAGATCAAGGGAACATAGTGTATGTTTTGTAGTTTTCAAAAAGTAGTATTTTTTTGGATTTAATGATGGTTTTGTGTAGATTACAAGATAAATTGTATGTAAATATATATTTGTTTTAACAAATCCTGACCTTCGTGTGAACAAGACATTAAGTCACTTTTTGTGAGTACATATTTTATTACGTTAAGATTAGAACATCTTTTTGTGTCTCTTTTATAACAGCTACCTGTGAAAAATGAATAAATCCTGATACAGTTGAGTCAAAAGAGCTGCTCTTGGACTACGTTTAAAGTAACTGCCACCACTAAACTACTCGTCTGTGCATGATTATCATGTATTATTGGCTTATTATCAACATCTTCAGACATTTAACCTTGAAGTGAAGCCACAGTGACCTCTAAATATATATATATTTTTTAAAGCTCTGAGCTACATCCGCCATCATTTCCTGATACACTGAGAGGTTAATGAGAAATCGTCCGACACAGTCAATCATCATTTTCAGCCCATTTGCTCTCTGCACAGATTATTTCACCGGGTGATTCCGCAAAAATTGGATCATTATGGAGTGAGTTGTATAATTCTGACAGCGAGAGTTCAAGCCAGTTTAAGCAGGATTTCTTCTTTTTTTTTTCTTCGCTCCACCTTAAATGCTCTTTGGTTAACGTAAGATGAGTTCAGAGAAAGCCAGTAGTTGTTGGTGGTGAGTCACTGTGGTTGTAGGTTCAGCGTGAGAAGATGAAAAGATGTGATGAAACGTAACAGAAACGTCATCATTTAAATACGTTTCATCACCAGGATGACGACTTAAATTGCAAATTAATCAGTGTTACTTTGATCCTCTCTGCTGGACAAAATGTAATGTGTATGTTTAAAGCTTAGTACATTTCTTTGGTCAACTTCAAAGTTGATAGGAATGAGAAATGATGTTTCATGAAGTATTCTTGCTGAGTAATTACAAGTATTCCTATGTGAATGCAGGATGCATTTTATTTTAAAGAGAGCAAAGGAGAAGAACGAAGAATGCCATTTCTGCCTTTAATGTCACCTTCCTTTTATCTGATGTGTCTTTCCATTTTGATGAACTAATGTAAAATCCCAACTCTCCTGACTTTCTCACATGTTTCAAATGTTAAATCTTGCTCTCCAAGACACAGTAAGTCTCTCATCATGACCATGTTTTCAACTTATTACTTTATAAAGTTCGTCTGAAATCTGGGCGAACTAGAGGTTATGAGAGGGGAGTCCATTATGATGTAATAATGGCTTCACTCCTCCTCCAGCCAGCTGTAATCACACCTGGCTTTGTTTATACAACAAATCCCTTGGAGACTTTCTGGATTGATGACATGTGGTGATAAACCTTGATGTTTAACCAATCACAGCAGAGTGGGTGTGGTTATGGTCAACGAGATTTAAGATTTAGTCCAACATCTATTTAAGACACACTTAAGACATTAGTTGTTGTTTAAGCATGGATCAGAATTTATGATAACAATGTAAATATGGTTTCCTGATATATTTGCGTTCTCTCGTGGGCTCACTACTTGGAATTCCTAGACTGGCTCTCAAAGGAACAAAAGAATCAGGTTCTCCTGAGAAACAATTTCAGAGGGTGGTAGAAAAAAGGCAAGTCACACTTGAGTAAAACGTTAAAACTCGTTTTTTTCTTGCATACCATCACATCATTCATGTTTTTCTGATCCACATTTTCTATTTCTGTAACTGGACTATGCAGTGAACAAGAACACTCTTGTTCTTCTTCAGTGTCTCAGATTACTTTTATGTCTTGTAATCCAACAGTTAGATGTCAGTCTTTACTGAACAGACAGTAGTATCCAAGTATAATAAATACTTTATTATGTACTTTATTTTTAAATATTTTTTTTTATTTATCAATAGGTATCAATAAATAAATAAAAATCAACACAAAACGAGTCTTTTGACTTGACAAAAATCATGGTGAAACTCACTTTTAAGTTAAGTTAAGTTTTATGCTTTGAAGGAACAATTCAATGCTTTTCAAAAACTTCAGCGTATTGGTAAGAAAGCAAGATGCACCTGGTGGTCATTAAAAGGCAGAACCAAAAAGAAAAGCAAAAGAACAGCAAGACATGAGGATGCATCAGAACGATAAGAATAAATAAGATAAGTAAATGATAAGAGACATTTTCTTATAGGTCGCCGTGGGCGTCGCAGTGTTTGAATGCAGGTGTGAAAGTTGGTCACGTAACGGAAGCCAAACAAGGAACAGGAAGCAAACTCATAAAACAAAATACTTTTGTTCTATATCCATTTTGACTTGTGTATTTTTTTTATACAGGGTTTCAGTAAAAATTGATTTTACTTTTAAGTTTGATATTATTTATAACAGAAGAAACAATTTAACAATATTGAGTGATTGACACTTTAATGAACATTTAATGTACATTTCTGACATTTACAGTGGATAACAATGTAAGTGAGCCTTCAATAAAACAGTAACTCAAATTAAAAACATAAATTTAAACCCGAAAAATAACAACCAAAGTTTCAATCACCTTTTTTTTTAATTATTTAAAGTTTGTTTTAATTCATTTTAATTGTATGTTTGTTATAATTTACAACAGTAGAAAATACTTAACAATACTTTAAACTATTGAATGATTGAAGCTTCATCAGACCATCACTACAATAAATATACATTAACTGTGTACAACTACGTCAGCGAGCCTTCAATAAAACTGCAAATTTAAATAAAAAAAACAGAACTTTAAAGACCAAAAATAACGACCAAAGTTTAAATCAACCTTTTTTTTAATTATTCAAAGTTCATTTATATTTGTTCTACTTGTACGTTTAATATAATTTACAAGAAAATATTGAACAAAACTTAACTCAATTAACAATTCTAAAATAACGATTGACACTTAAATCCACATTAAATAAACATTTCTGACATTTACTGCGGACAACTACGTCAGCGAGCCTTCAATAAAACAGCAAGTCAAATAAAAAAATAAAAACCAGAGTGGCATCTATAGGGTCTAGAACGAAACGTTTCTTACTCCAAAAAATATGCTCCAGCGACCAAACGAAATAATAAACTCAGTGAGAAACTGTTAAATTGTGAAATGTGTAATATAAAGGCTTTATTTCACTCCTCCATCCCTGGGGTTTCCTTTATTGTACGTGAGGACACAAGTGTGGTTTTACAGTGTGATCTTATTTCCCATATAGTGCCTTTTTTTTCTCTATATAATTCCTGCATCATTTCCTGTGCGGCTCGAACACATGATCTCGTCGGCGCAGACAAAGCCAGCCTCTCCACACAGCGCCAGCGGGGCCGTACATAAATTCTGATCCCTGCCGATGTTTCCATTCAGACAAGTGCTGGAATCGTTCCCGGAGTTACGATATGCGCCGGCCCCCGGTGATGACTTCACCCCCAGACGACCTAATTGGGTATCTGTCACGACATTATAGCTTAATCCCCTTTAAATAAAGCTTTGACTTTGAATTTAGCTGTGAATTATGGTCTTGAGGAAAAATGTCTACAGGGATTTTTCTTTTTTTTTTTATGAACAGTGTCAGTGGACTAATGAAAAACGAGGCGTTTTTTCGGATAATCACGTATAAGACCTGCCATCTTATCCAGAGTAGATACAGCTGTGAAACACCCCCGAAATAACAGTTCACATGTGCTCCGGGGGCGACTGTCGGAACCCGCCGGTGAGCACAATTACAAGTCAATGAGAATCAAAGAAAGCAAAGCAACAACAACTATATTATCGTTACATTTTCGGAGGAGCTTGTGCTGCTCCGCGGTCCGTGCTGTGCAGGAAGCTGTGAAACATCATGAGACAGAGAGCAGTCATGGAAAGGAAACGCGATGTCCTCCTCAGATTTGTGCGCAGAAGTGTTTTACATTCACCACCGACTCCGAAAATAATGAGACGCGTTCACTCATGAGTGGGTTTTTTTCTCCGCTGTTTACCGGAGGGAGAACGTAAGAGCTGGACAATATCATGTGTTTCAAGTTTCCTCTGGAGCCGACAATATGGCAACAGGAACATTGAATTCATTATTAAAAACAATACACAACTTGAAAAATCCTCAAAATGTATAGACAGGTATATTTAAAAATGTGCATCAGGCCACTCATTCCCAACCTATTGTTATACAAATATTGCTATATATATTATCTTGTTGAATTTTCAGCTTTCAAAAATCCCCCCAAAGTGTATTTTCGGATTTTGCCCAAAAATCCACTGGGAGAGATGTAGAACATACCAGGGAGTGAAGAGTTTAATCTGGCGCCTGTTGCTGCAGGAGAAGTGGCTTTAAGCGTTGATTGGTGGACGAGCTGCAGCTGCTGTAAGTAAGTAAGTAATTTATATTTATAGAGTGCTTTTCCAGACCAGGGTCACAAAGTGCTTAAACAATCAAAACAATACCCAGTAAAATATATACTTTAAAGATCAAGATAACAGTGAGGAAAGGAGACTCAGAGAATCAGGGAAAAGCCTGCACGAATAAAAATGTCTTGCTGTTGAGAGCAACAGGGGTCGTTGAACTCAGGAAAAAATAAAATCACTAGAAAAGACATGACAACGCTTTGTTTTACAATTCACACTTGTTCAAATCTTTCAGGAAGCGAGTTTATTATGTGCATGTTTATCAGTCATGAGTGTGGTTTAGTTTGACAACAAACATTTTTGGGGGATTTTATTTAATTCTACATTGTGCATTGTTAAAATAAAATTATTATTTGTAGCATTCCAACAATTCTAATGGCTTGATGTAAGTGAGGTACAATGATTAACATTCAATGTTATTTCGGTGTTTCAGTATCGGTTCTGTCGTCTTAAATTACCTGGTTTTCGGTTTTGGACGATCATTTTCATTTCAGTGCTTCCTTATGTATTGTTCTTTTTTTTAGCATTTGAAATACAGTCTATATCAAAAAAGTCTTTGGACAAAAAGATTCAGTAGTGGAAGATTGAAATAAAGTCGCTTCACCTTTTCACCTAAGAGAGGGACCAAAACTTTCTTTTAGACACTAGGTCAGGGGTGGGTAATTAAAATTCTTCCAGGGCCACATTCAATTCTATGAATGTTGTTAGGGGCCGCCAAAAATTTGTTGGGATACTAGTGCTTATACAAAATGGCACCGGTCCAGATGAATAAAAGATCAATTCAGATGTTGATTTCTTATTTAAAGATACAAACATTATACATGTATCTATGCCAATTCAGTCCCAAAATAGTACTGACAGACTATGACGGAGCTATTCATTTCTGTGCCGCTTGTTCCCTTATGGTGGTCGCGGGAGGCTGGAGTCTATCCCAGTTTCTTCGGGCGAGAGACGGGGGACACCCTGGACAGGACGCCAGTCTGTCACAGGACACACAAATTCCCCAAATTCCAAATCAACCTCTGTATGTTTTTGGACTGTGGGAGGAAACCGGAGTCCCCGAAGTTAACCCACACAGCACAGGGAGAACATACTTACTTACAGAAAGGCCAAGTTTTGTTCTGACCTGGAAGCGAACCTACAACCTTCTTGGTAATGTCATCAGATAAAACCGAAATGATATCAATGCCTAGTACAGTTTTTGTCCAACTTAACCAAACACCACCTTCATCATCAGTTTTGTTTGAATGTAAAGTCTGTGTTATCGTTGAAATCATAATCTCAGTTACTTATCTTATCTTAATAACTAGCATCTTAATAGGTCGCCATGTAAACATGAACATTGTGGGGGCAGAAGAAACTTCAATCCTGGAGGTGTTTACAGCAATGAAACTAATTAAGTCGAATCATATTTTGGCTCTGCTTTAAGTTAGCAGTTAGTAAATCAACTACTTTCAACATCAAGTCCATGTCATCGCCAGCCCAACGTGTGACACGCTAACTTTTAATGTCACCGGGATGTGAAAACGTCGGAACACAAACTTCCAGTGGTAAAGAAGTCCGGCGGGGCAGAAAGATAAGTCTAACTCAGTCTGTCATTTCTCTGTCACCAGCGACCACCTAGAGGGAGCTCAGGGCAGGTGTAGCAACATTGACTTTGTCATCGCTTTGACTTGTGTTCTCCTTGTCAAGAGGTGTTGGATTCTCTGTCTGTTTCCCAGCGAGTGAGACGAGTGGAGGAAGCCAGGGAGCGTTTTTTTTCTTCCCTCACTGGGAGGGCTGGAAGTCAGAGCTCCGGCCGGACTCGTCACCGGCCGTCCAGGTCGATGACTCGTCACCGGTTTGACGGGTCAGGTAGGTTTGAAATCTGACCACGGATGAGGAATATGCAGATTGAATCACAAGCCTGGAGACGTATTCGTCTGAAGTTTAGGCCAACTTTTACTTCAGAGACCACAGAGAGAGGAAGATAAGAAGGTAGAAATGTTGAAACAAGATCAAGATGAACTTCTGTCTTCGAATGATTGGCCTAATATGTCCTGGGTCCGTCCCTAGGTCTCCTCCTAGTTACCCAGAACACATTTAAAAGGCAAGCAACCAGGTGGCAGCATTTGTACTTTGAATTTGCAAGAAAATATTTGCTCTAAAATTACTACTATTTATCGTTTTGTCACTTTTTAACTTTTATTTTTCATATTGTCCAAGTGCCACTCGTAATTTCTAACTTTGTGCCAAATACAGGTTTTACTTTATCTTAATCTTGAAGCATTAAATTAGAGCTGTGTTTCTATCCTCACTATAACATGTGTCAGTGTGGAAAAAACAAGCATGAAATCAGCATCCATGAGTCATTTGATTGACAAACAGCGCCACCAACGTTGACGTTGAGGTTTTTTTTAAACTTAACGTCAATTAAAACAACCTAAAAAACCATTTACAGACCTTTGTTGAATAATTTTGTTTGAACGAGACATAACTTTGTTTATTTAATTGTTTTTGACATTATGTGTATTGATTGGTTTTAATTTTAGACAGTCACAACTCATGTTGTAGTACTGAGAGAGTAGTTTAACTCACCATGGAGATAAAACAAAACCACTTATCTTGTTTAAAAAAAAAAAATAAACTACATGGAAAATTTGACATCAGAGGATCAGAGTGAAGTAAGTAAGTAAGTAAGTAATGGTTATTTATAAAGCGCCTTTCTGGACAATCTGGAAGGATTTCTCTCCTCTGGTCCTGAAGCGTGTTCAGGAACCATCAGTAGATTCTGATCCACAGTGTAAGGCTGGATCAGATCACTGATGGAAGGTCTGACCATGAATAGATCTGAAAGTAAGAACCAGAATTTTAAAGTTGATCCTGAAAGAAACTGGCAGCCAGTGAAGAGTTTTAAGGACCGGAGAAATGTGAGTTCTTCTACTAGAGCGGGTCAGAATTCTCGCTGCAGAGTTTTGTATGATCTGCAGGCGAGACAGATCCTTCATGAAAACAAACTGTTACAATAGTCCAGACGAGAAGAAACAAACGCATGGATTACAAGCTCCAGATCATGTTGTGACATCATTTTCCTAAATTTAGAGATATTTCTCAGTTGAAGGAAACAGTTTCTGGTCAGTTTTCTTCAGTGTTGAACTAGAGACATGTCTTTATCAAATACAACACCCAGGTTTCTCAGGCTCAGTTTGACAGACTGACCTAAGTCACCCAAGTCCGGACTCAACCCCAGAACTCTATCATCAGGAGCAATAACCAGAGTTTCAGTTTTGTCCACATTTAGCTGCAAAGTGTTTTCACTCAGACACTGTTGGAAACAATTGACTAAACTGTTCAGCCTCTTCACTGGGGGGCAAAAACAACTTTTTTTTAAATGTATTGAGTATTGCAAGTTAATAGGTTTCAGATAGATTCAATGTAAAGTTCATGAGGCCAAAGAATAAAATACTATAACATTTGAATGTAGAATTTTAGAGAAATTGATAATTGACAGATAACATTTCAGATGCATCTCATGCTTTCTCAAAGATAACAGGTTAATGATGCAGTAGGGGGCGTAGAGGTGAGGATGTCACTCTCACTAATCGTATAAATAAACATAAAAATAAAAAAATCATATGTCAGGCTGAAGTCTGGAGTCAGTCACATCTTCCAATGGAAATCTTTCTAGTGGTGGACAGTGTAATATAAACCCAGGGCCACATGTTTGAGATTTACTTTGGTTTTAAGTGAAATAAAGAACAATTTTTCTTGAAAAACACAAGAGTTCATGGTGAGGCAAAGACAGATTCACACATAAATGAGTATTTATTCTATTTCTTGTATGGTGCTGTTATCCTAGGCTGGTTTAACCCTTATGTTGTTGACCCAGAGACAACACAAGGGATACCCCAAACACACTTGTTTTCAATCCTCCGGGTCACATTGACCCTGAGACAACACAAGGCCTAAACAACTCCAGCAGATTTAATGAAGCTTGACACTCAAAGCCTAATATGTTGCAGACGTGACTGAGAGAAAAAGGCGTCGCAGCAGGATCACGACACCCTTCGGTGCTGGATTGTTTTCCGTGACACTTCATCCAAAAAGGCTGTGACATCGTTGATTTATATTTCCTGAGGAGGATCCTGCCCACGTTCAAATGTTTGGGCTCACCTCCAGTTGACACGCTCGGCTCTTGCCAAGAGCAATCCTTAGACGTTCGCCCGTCTTCCTGCTCTCGCCCAGGAAATTTACAATGTGTCCAGACGTGCTGACACGTCGTACGTTTGTTAGAAGTTTCTTCTTTTCATCTCAACTTTTATTTATAAGTGTTGTAATAAGCTTATTATTGTGAAAGACAGCCAAGCCAAAAAAAGAACCCCCTTTGCATCAGCCAGTTGTGTTTCCATTTGGAAAACAAGTTTGCGCTTAAGCCGCCTCAGATTAAATGACTTAAGATGGAGTGACGTGCTCGACTGCAGACTGTGTCGAGGAAAGAGGGAGAACGTTGTCACTCTGACGATTCAGCAGAAGATAATTTCAAGTTCCTGCGTTCCTCTGTTTCTTCTACTCTTGTCCGTGGAACCTCTTCAGCCCTTAAAGCCACCGCACAATTTCCTCTCTGCTGTACGGCTTTGGACTCTACAAGCGAAGGTTGTTATTTGGAACTAAATTAGAGTAAAATTCCATGAGTAAGCGTTTGAAAAAACATATTTTTTAGTTTCCAAATATTCACTCTTCTAACTGGGAGGCAATAAAGATTTGAACTTGCGTCTACACAACTATAGCTAACAACATAACTAAGAATGACTCATGGGTTTAATACCATTGCAACTTACACACCTTTGTCAAGTCAAAATAAACACCTGATGAGAAAAAGAGCCTTAAAATAATGATATGATTGAAAACTTTTGATTGAAATGACTATAACAAGTAAGATACATTTAATTGTGTATGATTTTACTTTATTTAATGATGATAGCCATTAAATCATGGCAGACTTACCAGGGATATTAAAATATATATATATATATATATATATATATATATATTAAAATAAGTTTATTTAGAAATAAACAAGTAGCAAAGAGTACAGATTAGTTGAGGAAAGTATGACTAGTTATTTGTCTTTATGACGAGAATGCATTTTTACTCTGAACTCATTTTATGCTCACCATAAATCACACTTTGCACACCTTTATTTAAAATTATAAATATATAAAGAATGTTGGAAAAATGTGATTGAGTGATTTAAAATAATTTAATAAATACTATAAAACAAAATTCAATTGAAATGTTGGACAAGTATTATATATAAGGGATAAGAGCAGAACAAGACAGATTATATTCACGAATTAAAAAAAATGTAAATATAATTTTTTTTCATAAATTAGAATAAATAAAACAACATCAATTTCTATCACAGCTTAGTATGATGGCCACGAAAAGAAAAACAATTGACCTCATTATTAAAGGATGTAATATTAGGACTTTTAATCTTGTAATTTAATTAGTTTTAATCACATTATGCTTCGACTCTAAAGGTTATGTGAAGTAATGTTACAACATTAAAAGTGATTAAACCATGAAGAGCCAGCAAGAAGGTAGGTTTGCTTCCAGGTCCGAAGGAAGGAAACTATAATCTATTTATTTGAAAAGTTATTCTATTGTAACATCACATCATTTTTAAACTGAGGGCGCCCCCTACTGTCCTCTGAAAAATATGACACTGCTTCATGAAGCTTAATCGACACATCACTACTGAAAACGTCCTTTCTTTAAACATATTTCTGAAGCGACTGGAGCTCAGTTGTCTTCGTCTTCATTTTTGTCCAAAAAGACACTTAAAAACATCCAAATACCTCCATACTGAGCTGGTTTGTAGCAGAACCTCCAGCTACAAGTGTATCCTCATTCAAACATTAAATCAAACATTAAAAAAAAAAAAGCTTAAAATATAGTTATTTTTCAATTTATTCCTGAAATCTTCCTAATATCGAGGCTTCAATCCAAGAGGGACGTTACGGACGAGCAGTATGGAGGTATTTGGATGTTTTTAAGTGTCTTTTTGGAAGAAGATGAAGACGAGGACAACTGAGCTCCAGTCGCTACATTAAAATGAACAAACATTTTTGTCTATAACTAAAAAAATGTACACATTACTAAATTTAAAAAAATTAAAAAAAAATCCAACCCTTAGTCGACATGAGCGTGAGCAGAATAAATGTGGAGTGAACTATCACTTTAAGGTATTTAAAAATATATATATATCATAACAAGTATGTTAAACAAAAGTTAAACTGATGCTGAATCTCATCTGACCGTGAAAGCTTCTCAGCATTATGATCGTAATATGACCACGGTTAAAAGATTTGAAAATTAAATAAAAGCCTCCTATAAATAAGCGTCCACTGGTCTAACTCACATCCCGGAGAAGTCATTTTCCACCCCGGGCCGTCAGGAGCGTCCTTCCGTGCCGTCGAGTCGACTCCGGTGAAGTGTGGGAGCGTTTGTGTGTTGATTGAGTCACATCCAGCGGTGATGCTGTGGGTGCAAAACAGCCGGCGGTATTAGCATGTATAAACAGGCTTATAAAAGGAGCACTATTTGGCTGTTCATTTTCATCCTCTTAACAGTAAACAAGGCGGAACAGGCCCTGACACCCTCAAATAAATGCAGTCCAACACACACACTTGCGATCCAGCGGAGCAGGGATGTTTGAGTTAGGGTCAACCCTGTTTAAATTGCTTTCGTCGCAGGGTGTTTTTTTTTTTTCTTTCCTCACCCCCGGATTTGTTTGCTGAGCTTTTTCCGCGAGGCGAATCATGTATTCTAAAATATGACATTGTAATGAATGTATCTATATTTGCTGGAGTGTAGGGGAGGATTTATTTGCCAAGTAAAATGGGGACAAATGTTTTTTCCGCTGCCTCTCGCGTGGAAAAGCACAATTTGGTGTGAACATTAAATAATGGTGATATAATCAGACAGATATCTAATCCTGTCGCCGAGACGCCGAAAAACCAGGTCGAGGGTTTTTGGAACGGAAGAGGTGAAGCAGAGTTTAAGTTTCAAAGTTAACCAACACTAATCCAACGTTTGTGAGTCGCCTTTAAATGAAAGGAAAACTGGAGAATTCCATTTTGTTTCTAATCTGTGAGAAACACAAGAGTGTGATTTAACCTTTATATGACTATAAAATTATAATATAAAATTGAAAATGTGATGCTGAGTCAAGACCAAGTCATTACAACTCAAAACCAAAAGAGATCGAGTCAAGACAAAGGCTTTTACAAATCTAGACCAAGAGACACAGAGTGAAGACCGATGTTTTTAAAAAACCTAGACCAAGAGAGACTGGGTAGAGACCAAGGTTTTTCCAAATCAAACCCAAGAGAGACCAAGTAAAAACCAAGTCTTTCGAAATCCAGACCAAGAGAGACAGAGTCAAGACCAACGCTTTTCCAAATCAAGTCCAAGAGAGACCAAGTAAAAACAACGTCTGTCCAAATCAAGACCAAGATATACCGAGTCAAGACCAAGGCTTTTGAAATTAAGACCAAGAGAGACCGAGTCAAGACCAAGGCTTTTGAAATTAAGACCAGGAGAGACAGAGTCAAGATCAAGGCTATTTGAAATCAAAACTAAAGGGAGTAAGTCAAGACCGAGAGAGAGCGAGTCAAGACAAAATAATTTCCAAATCTAGACCAAGAGAGACATAATCAAGACCAATGCTTTAGACATTAAGACCAGGAGAGACCGAGTCAAGACCAAGACTTTTGAAATTAAGACCAAGAGAGGCCCAGTGCAGACCAAGTCATTACAACTCAAAACCAAGAGAGACCAAGTCAAGACCAAGGTTTTTCCAAATCAAATCCAAGAGAGACCGAGTCAAGACCAAGGCTTTTTGAAATCAAGACTAAAGGGAGTAAGTAAAGACCAAGAGAGAGTGAGTCAAGACAAAAGCATTTCCAAATCTAGACCAAGAGAGACATAATCAAGACCAATGTTTTCGAAAATAAGACCAGGAGAGACCCAGTGAAGACCAAGTCATTATAACTCAAAACCAAGAGAGACCAAGTCAAGACCAAGGTTTTTCAAATCAAACCCAAGAGAGACCAAGTAGAAACCAAGTCTTTCGAAATCCAGACCAAGAGAGACAGAGTCAAGACCAACGCTTTTCCAAATCAAGTCCAAGAGAGACCAAGTAAAAACAACGTCTGTCCAAATCAAGACCAAGATATACAGAGTCAAGACCAAGGCTTTTGAAATTAAGACCAGGAGAGACAGAGTCAAGATCAAGGCTATTTGAAATCAAAACTAAAGGGAGTAAATCAAGACCGAGAGAGAGCGAGTCAAGACAAAATAATTTCCAAATCTAGACCAAGAGACAGAATCAAGATTAATGCTTTCGAAAATAAGACTAAGAGAGACCGAGTCAAGACCAAGACTTTTGAAATTAAGACCAAGAGAAGCCCAGTGAAGACCAAGTCTTTACAACTCAAAACCAAGAGAGACTAAGTCAAGACCATCATTATTCCAAATAAAGTCCAAGAGAGACCAAGTAAAAACCAAGTCTGTCCAATTCAAGACCAAAATATACCGAGTCAAGACCAAGGCTGTTTCAAATCTAGACTAAGAGGGAGCTAGTCAAGATCAAGAGAGACCGAGTCAAGACCAAGGCTATTTGCAATCAAGACTAAAGGGAGTAAGTCAAGACCAAGAGAGAGTGAGTCAAGACAAAAGCATTTCCAAATCTAGACCAAGAGAGACATAATCAAGACCAATGCTTTAGACATTAAGACCAGGAGAGACCGAGTCAAGACCAAGACTTTTGAAATTAAGACCAAGAGAGGCCCAGTGAAGACCAAGTCATTACAACTCAAAACCAAGAGAGACCAAGTCAAGACCAAGGTTTTTCCAAATCAAATCCAAGAGAGACCAAGTAGAAACCAAGTATTTCGAAATCCAGACCAAGAGCGACAGAGTCAAGACCAGTGCTTTTCCAAATCGAGTCCAAGAGAGACCAAGTAAAAACCAAGTCTGTCCAATTCAGACAAGATATACCGCGCCAAGACCAAGGCTTTCGAAATTAAGACCAGGAGAGACCGAGTCAAGACCAAGGCTTTTTGAAATCAAGACTAAAGGGAGTAAGTCAAGACCAAGAGAGAGTGAGTCAAGACAAAAGCATTTCCAAATCTGGACCAAGAGAGACATAATCAAGACCAATGTTTTCGAAATTAAGACCAGGAGAGACCCAGTGAAGACCAAGTCATTATAACTCAAAACCAAGAGAGACCAAGTCAAGACCAAGGTTTTTCCAAATCAAACCCAAGAGAGACCAAGTAGAAACCAAGTATGTCCAATTCAAGACCAAGATGTACCGCGTCAAGACCATGGCTTTCGAAATTTAGACCAAAAGAGACTGAGTCAAGACCAAGGCTATTTCAAATCAAGACCAAGAGGGAGCTAGTCAAGATCAAGAGAGACCAAGCCAAGACCAACAGAAAAAAAAGAAGTAAAACAAAAATAGCACACAGTAACATTAGCATCACACTGGAGTAAATCAGAAGACATTCTGCTGCCCATTGATCTCTGTGGACTGAACTGTGAGGACACATGTCAACGTGATTGAATTATTTAAGGGAAAATACTGATTATTATTTCAGCTATAAACCACTATTAAGACCCAAGACCAGCCAAGATGGAGATAACCAGAGGCCAACAGCAAGTATTGGTATTTAGAAGTTAACAAATTCACATAGAGGCAGGAAATGATTTAATTCTTTTGTAAATGACAATGATGTACATTTAGCATCAGTGCTAATAGACGAACGCTCGAATTACAGTTTAACGTTCACGAGCTAGTCGCCGGCATTCTTGTCAGTTTCGCCGGGAAAAAAACCACGTACGTTAAATATAGCTACGGACGAAGATTATTGAGATTACGTTCGCAAACAAAGACGCGCTCCGACGATCCACTTGACAAATTAATCCGAGCGCCGCTAGCCGTTCACCGGTAGCTGCGGCGTCATTGTTGGGGGGAAATACGACACATGATGTTCGAACTGGCAGGTTATTTATTTCATCTCCTCGCCGTTTGACTCGTCGATGAACGGACCGGAGACAAAGCGCTTTGATGAGAACTCGCATTGTGGCGTTTTTTTTTTTTCCACGACTGTCAAAACAAAAGAGCGGATTAAGAACACGGATTGAAACAGCAAAAAAAAAAGCGAAAGTCTTGACGCCGTTTGTTTCTCCAACGCCATCTCGCTGGTTTTCCCCGCGGGCGACCTGCTCCGAGTTATTTATGATGTTGAAATTAATCTCACTTAGCGCGATTGGTGCGAGGAGAGAGGCCCTCCTTCGGAGAGAGGGATGAGAGGGAGATTGAGGAGAGGAGGGAGAGCGGCGAGCTGCCGAGGACTTATTCAAATCCTCCCTCATAGATTAGCAATCGCAGCTTGACAAGCCGCCCTGTAAGTTATTTATAATTTATTTATTTATTTTAAATTGAGGCTGTTTTTAGTGACATGTCAGAAGCCTGGGGGGGGACGGGGGGGTAATCCGGGTGGGATTTCAGAGTGACGAGACAGACGACAGACTGTTGTCAGAGTAGGATGAGGAAAGTCAAATATGCAAATGAGGTTGTTCCGATTTTTCAAGTGTCCCGGCGTTTTGATCGCCGCTGTTTGTGTCGTCGCTCGGGTCCATTAGGACAACAAATGTGATTCGCGATCGTCGTCGGAGGACGAGGGCGAGGAATCTTGAAACGAGTGTCTCAACAGTCGTCATCTTCTGCTAAATGAGTGAAGCGATGATGAAACAGGCTCCGTTCACTCGTTAACTCCGCGATTTGAATGCGTTTAGAGTCACAATCTCAAAAGGTCAATTATGGGTCAATCTACAAAACCAGTGTCGGTTTTCGGAGCTCCATTCAAAATGAATGTCGTAATTTATGTCATGAAATATAAATATACGCTTTTTTTTTTTTATTCTTGTTTATTGAACATTAAACATGTTAAAATTAAAAATTTTACTATTCTTATTGGTAAGTATTTTGCTACTAACACTATATTTTCAATTAAAGTAAACTTTTACCCCTGCAGTTAATATAAAACTCTGAAGGGAGAATTGTGTGCTCTAGTAGAAGAACTCACATTTCCCTGATCCTTAAAACTCTTCACTGGCTGCCAGTTTCTTTCAGGATCAATTTTAAAATTCTGGTTCTTACTTTCAGATCTATTCATGGTCAGACCTTCCATCAGTGATCTGATCCAGACTTACACCCCAGCTCGGGCTCTGAGGTCTGTGGATCAGAATCTACTGATGGTTCCTGAACACGGTTCAGGACCAGAGGAGAGAAATCCTTCCAGACTGTTGCTCCTAAGCTTTGGAACGATCTCTGTGTTTGATGATCTACTGACTCAAGAAACATCTTACGACATTTTTATTTGTGCTTTTTCCTGGACTCCTGTGTTCGTGTGGTCTTGGCCTTTTAGAGTATGTATTTTAACTGTGTATTGTTTGATCGTTTAAGCGCTTTGTGACCCTGGTCTAGAAAGGCTCTTTACAAATAACCTTTACTTACTTACTATCTTTTTTAAATGCTTATGTTATAACTGTTTCAAAGACAACATTATGTAGTTGATATTAAAGATAGCAGATCACTGAACACTTGCAGGAGACAAGGTCTAAGACAGGCACAAGATTTATTTGATCTTTTATTAGTACAGATGTAAGATGTAGATGTGGTGTACAGGCCTGAGTTTTATTTTATTTCAACTTTTCTAAGAAAGTTTATTACTTTAAGATAAAATGACATAGCAAGGAAGAAAATAAAGCTTTTTATTCAAATCAAAATTAATATCCTAATTTCTTTTTTTTTGTCATGATCTCAAGAAAAATAAATATAACTCCTTTTTATTCATGTGTATCGAACACAAGTGTATTTAAACATACTGATTTACATTTGTATGTCTTTGTGTGAACACTCTTACTATTCTTATTAGTAAATATTTTGCTGACAATGTATCTTCAATCATTTTCAAATATTAAATATATAAAATATGATTCATGCATATCATTGTTTCTAAGAGGTTATTTAGTTCATATCAAAGATAGCAGATCACTTAATACTTGCAGGAGCCAAGGTCTAATACAGGCAAATTCCTACACAATTTTACATTATTTATTTGCTCTTTTTTTCCATTTATATAGACGTTAAGTTTAGCTTTAAAAACACATTACTCAAGATGAGGAAACTGAAGAAAAAAAAAAAAGTTTTTCAAGTGAAATAAATTTTACAATAGTAGCTTATCTAGTAGCAATCATTTAGAAACTAACTAATATGACTATTAATGGTAGTTTTTTTTGTAGATTAGACTTAAACTGATTCATTAGGATTTTACATTATTTTAATTTTTAATTATCTACAATAAAATACAAAATCTATACATTCAAATATGATATTTATTAACAGGACATTCATTTATATTTAAAATGCTGAAAGAAATAATGTCTTAAATTTAATGCTTCTTGTAGTTTTAGGGGGGTTAAAAAAACACCTTCTTAAACGAAGATATTAAAGAGATTTATGTGAAAAGGTTCAAAAATATGTTGCATGTCAAACGTGTCAAACGTGCACAGTCCTGAGTTTTATTTTTATTTTTTCTAGCAAATTAAAAATCTACTCAGTTTCGCCTTTACGTCTAAACTACAACATGTTTTTTATTACACAAATAAACAATATAAGGTCTTCACATAAGATACAATGACATAGCAAGACAGAAAAAAAGCTTTTTATCCAAATCAAACCCAGTGATGTTTGTTTGTACTCAATCTACGAGGAGCTTTTAGGACAAACACAGAGTGACAAGGACTGTCTGAAGGAATAAACACAGCGCTGTTGTTGCTGCTTCCTCACTGGGACGCTGTTTAAAACACAAAAAACAAACAGTACAAGAGTAAACCAGTCGCCACAAGAAACTTCCATCTGAAATGCTGTCATTTACGAGTGAATAAGAGACTTCGGTTCCTCGCTCCGGCCGCAGAAGCCATGAATAAACTTATTACAATACATCATGTTAACAAACAAGACGCACTTGTCTCCCTGAGCTTCAGCCCAAACTGACTTCATTTACATTGAATCAACTAAATGTCATTGAATACATGTTTTTTTGTGTGTGTTTCTTCAGTGAGCTGGAGCGCACACGACAAAACACATATATAGAGTTTGGACGTTGACTCACCAAATGAGCTTTGATTTAATTATTCTGCTCCAGATGACGCTCATGAAACTCCTCCTCGACAACGTGACTCCGGTCCACGCGACACGACGTTGTTAAATGTGTGTAACAGTTTCACCCTTTTCGTGTCGATGTTCACTCAAAAATGGCTTTTATAGGTAAAGGTTTTCAAACAAGTAAGTAAGTAAGTAATTTTTATTTGTATAGCGCTTTTCCAGACCAGGGTCACAAAGCGCTTAAACAATCAAAACAATACTCAATAAAGTATATACTTTAAAGGTCAAGATAACACTGAGAACAACACAGGAGTTCTATCAAGCGCAAAGAGAGAGGAAGATCGTTCAAAAGCTTAGGAGCAACAGCCTGGAAGGATTTCTCTCCTCTAGTCCTGAACCGTGTGCGAGGAACCATCAGTAGATTCTGATCCACAGACCTCAGAGCCTGAGCTGGGGTGTAAGTCTGGATCAGATCAGTGATGTAAGGAGGAGTCTGACCATGAATAGATCTGAAAGTAAGAACCAGAATTTTAAAGTTGATCCTGAAAGAAAGAGGAAGCCAGTGAAGAGTTTTAAGGATCGGGGAAATGTGAGTTCTTCTACTAGAGCGGCTCAGAATTCTGTTGCAGAATTCTGAATCAACTGCAGGCGAGACAGATCCTTCTTGTTTAGACATGAAAACAAACTGTTACAATAGTCCAGGCGAGAAGACACAAACACATGCATTACAAGCTCCAGATCATGTGTGACAACATTTTCCTAACTTTCGCCTCACAGCAAGAAGGTTGTAGGTTCGCCTCCTGGTCCGAAAGGAAGGTAACTTGTGACTTTTCTGTTTTGAGTATGTTCTCCCCGTGTTTTGTTGGTTTACTCCGGGCACTCCGGTTTCCTCCCACAGTCCAAAAACATACAGAGTACTTGGGGAAATTGTCCATAGGTATGAGTGTGTGCGTGATTGGTTGTGTGTCCTTGTGTGCCCTGAGACGGACTGGCGTCCTGTCCAGGGTGTCCCCCCGCCTCTCGCCCGAAGAAACTGGGATAGGCTCCCCGCGACCCCCATAAGGGAATAAGCGGCAGAAAATGAACGAAAAGTCTTTCCCACACATTAAGAATGCACCGATGGGCTAATCCTACTTCTGACACCATTTGTCGACCGTTAGAGTACCTTTTTCATATCTCGCTCGGAATAATCTGCTCCGGGAATAATCCGACCTTGAGAGCTTCGTCGTCGTGAGTTTCCTGCGCACAGATTTAAGAGACTTTTCCCACTTAAGCAACTTCAAACTAACCGTGACGAAGATTTGAACCTCGGCGAAGAAATCCTGCGCATGAATGTCAACACCAGGGATAAGCTCCGCGATAGGATCGACCTTGCGTTGGTCGACCCCCAAACCAGCTTACCCTTCCCTCAGTCGTCCTTCACGTGGTACTACGTCAACCTTTGACCTTCCTCCTGATCATCCCACTCATGACACCATTTGGATCGTGATATTCTCACGGCACACCAAAAACCCGAGACGGTGGTCCATCGGGCGCGCAGTTGTGTTGTAAAATATTTATAAAAATACGTGTAAAACTAATTAACAGTGAGTATATATATGAAGTAGGCTTGAGACCCGTTGAGTAAAGTGTTAACACATGGTCACCCACATATACCAGTATGTTTATGAAGAGCTGTTTAACGTTTCATTAGCTTTAAAATTGGGGAAGTTGAAAAAAAAAAAGTCTAATGAAAAGGAACAGTTTATGCGCCGGATGTATAATTTAAAAATGAAGAAGTTGGTTTAAGATAATATGGATAAAGATTGGAAACACTTTTAATCAATGTAATTGTGCCATTACATTTTTTTTAATGATTGTTTGATAATATATATTATCTTTTCAAACATTTTTAGTTTAGATTAATACATTACATACATGCATTTTTCTTTTTCGGGTTATGTAATTGGTGAATATAATGTTATAAACTTTAGAAGTTCCACTGTTGATTAATTGTGTGTTAAATAGATGTTGGACTCTATTGTATCATCAGTGTCTGTTTGTACAAAACTCTCTTTTCATTGAAATATTGACATTAGAAAATGATCTTAAGCCCCGCCCACTGAAAACACTTTGTTGATCTAGAGATGAAATCTTGTTTACTATAACCACGGCCACTCTGTTGTGATTGTTCAAACATTGAGGTTTGTCACTGCACATCATTAATCCTGGAAGTCTGTACCTCTGAGGTACTCGTTGTATAAACAAAGCGGGGTGTGATTACAGCTGGCTGGAGGAGGAGTGAAGCCATTATAGCGTCATAATGGACTCTCGTAACCTCTCGTTCGCCCAGATTTCAGACGTGGTAGAATTTTATAAAGTAATAAGTTGAAAATATGGTCATGATGAGGGACTTACTGCATCTTGGAGAGGAAGATTTCAACATTTGAAAAACTTTGAATGAGCTCAGAACGTAATGCTTGACCAATAAAAGCAGAGTGGGTTTGGTTATGGTAAACAAGATTGAATATCCAGAAAAACAGTGTTTTCAGTGGGCGGGGCTTTAGATCATTTTCTAATGTCAATATTTCAATGAAAAGACAGTTTTGTACAAACAGACACTGATGATACAATAGAGTCCAACATCTATTTAACACACAATTAAATAAATATTTGACTTGAAAAATAAATGAAATCAAGTTCACAAGTATTTATCGTCATCTTTGACAGTGTTTCACAGTCGCTGATGTCCGACCCTCAAAAACCATCGCCCGGTGTTTCCAGCATCATCCCAGACAAGAGGCGCTAAATAATGAAACACGGTTGCGAGTCACACCGTGAATAGGTAGAGAACCTGTGCTTTGTGGATGAATAATGCAGCGAGCGTGTGAATGTGTGTGCGCATCGATCTTCCTGCTTGGCAGTTGTTGACCTTCCAGGTTTTCAAATGAGAAACAGGTGGTGGTGCCAGCACACACTCTTGGCTCTCGCGCCGATGCAGCGTAATGGTTGACATGCCGCTAATGACTGTGAGCCGAGGTGAGGCGCGTTTGATGTATTTGTGTCTGCGCGACCAGAAGCACGTCGCACATAAATGAATTTATCTGACTGATTTCAAATAACTTACCAAAAACCCCATTATTATTGGGAAAAAACACGTAAAAAGGTTCGCAAATGATCGGCTAATACAGTAAATTCGGTACAAATGGTTTATATGAGAGTGTAGAACTCCAGGAAAAGCTTAATTAAGTATAAAAAGAAACAGTTTTGAATTATGTATGAGAGTGACCAAAGATTTTCCGATTTTGAAGTGATTTCATCCATTTTTCCAGAAAAATCATAACTATATGAAGAGTGTTCTGTTCGGTTGCTGGTTGCAGAACATGTCTCAAATGTTTCCAGCTGAAAAGATCATATATAAGAAGAAAAACAAAGACAATACTTAAAAGAATGTGGCACCATTTTCGGGAATATATGACAGGAAAGACTAAATGGTTGTACCGATTGCATTCAAAGCAAAGTGATTTGTTGTGTGTGTGTGTGGGTCTTTATTGAAGGGTGGAATTTTCTTTCTGAATGTTTTGTATCAATAAAAAGATGTTTAACAAAAAAGAAATCACATTATTATCAATGAAAGTGGTGCTTTTATGTAGCCATTAGCGATGCAACAGAAAAAGGGAAAAATCGAAACACTCGTGTTTGAAGTGTAAAAGAAATTGATGCAAACCGTTTTATGTTTTTAGCAAATACACACACACGCAAACACACAAAACATCCAACAATAGTTAAAAAAAAAAAAAGCTCACTCAGAATTTAAATTAAAAGAAACTGCAATTTGATGGAAATTTATTTTGAATTTGTGTGGAAACCAAACCAGGACATCAAAAAAGAAGTCCTGAGGCTCAAGCCCACATAGACATAGTTCTCGGCAAAGGAGAGGTTACGAGAGTGGAGTCCATTATGACGTAATAATGGCTTCACTCATCCTCCAGGCAACTGTAATCATGCCTGCTTTGTTTATACAACGAGTCCCTTAGAAGTAGAGACTTTCGGGATGAATGATGTGCGGTGACAAACCTCAATGTTTGACCAATCACAGCAGAGTGGGTGTAGTTACAGTAAACAAGATTTAATCTCCGGAAAAACAAAGTGTTTTCAGTGGGCGGGGCTTAAGATCATTAATGTCAATATTTCAATGAAAAGAGAGTTTTGTTCAAACAGACACTGATGATACAATAGAGTCCAACATCTATTTAAGACTCACTTAAATCAACACTTTAGTTGAAATTTCTACTTTATTTTTATTTTTATTATTCACTTAAATCTTTTTAAGGGGCCATAGATACTCGCAAAAATCACAAAAGCAACAAACAAATGTCCTGAAACTAAAAAACCCTATCGTCATATTTAGAGACTAGAAATGAAAAATAACAACAACAACAAAAAATAAAAAAAAATCACTTGCAAGTTTCTCCACGACCTTCGACCTCACGAGGCCGGGGCCCGTTGTCGAAATGATGGGAGAGATTTTTTGCACCGTCAGTAAAAACGTCCCGCTTTCTAGGTCGAGGCCTGTCACTCAAGCGTCCGACCGACTGCACCTTTTTTCAAAGAGTCATTTTTTAACGCCATTTTGTCGCCATTCAATGCAAAAAAAACGACATCCGTCTCACGACTTCCTCTTTGCTTCCTTCACCGCATCTGCATCTGTGCACGTGCGACTCTGTCCTCGTGTTCGGTTCACGGACGCCGTTTCCTCCTCTTCGCCGCTGCCATGTGCGGGGGTGCGGCGGCGTGGGTGGGGGGGGTTGGTATACGGGGGGCTCGGCTACAGATCGCGGCCCAATGGCCTAAAAGTGAATCCTTACGTAATTGCCAACTGTCTCCCATCATTAGGGGCAGCTCTTAAAAAAGACATGCTTCGCCGACAGCTGCGTCCTCTCGCCTTTGCCTGCCTTTCACATCGCATTTGCTTTAGACGCTCGTGCACGTTATGACGACGCCGGCGGGCGCGCGGCGAGGAGGGAGGAGGAGGATGTTTGGCACGATGACTGGGAGGGGAAAGAAAAAAAAAACGGAGGAAGCTCCTGTTGACATGCGTTGACTTAATGTCGTGAAATGACTTTAGAGAAGAAAAAAAAAAGTCTAACGAGCGCTGCGGTGATCGCGATGCAAACGTATTTAACGGCGAAACACAGCGACTGTTGAGATGCGTTAATCGAGGCCAGCGGCGGCTTTTTTTAAATTTATTCCGAAATGAATTTTTAAAAAAAATGTGAGCGGCAAATAAAGCCAGTGGAAAGTGACCTAAGAGGCTTTTTGAAGCTGATTCACTTGGAGTTGACGTCAAGTCGTTTGTATTTAGAGTTTCTACTTTTTTTTCGTTCTGTCCTTCTTCCTCTCTGAGCTGGTCGAGGCCGTCCGCACCGAGGCTGGTTCTGCTCAAGGTTTCTGCCTCGCAACTGTCTGCTTGTTGATTGTGATTCACTGCCTTCGTTTTTCTTTTCTCTTATAAAGTGTTGTTTAAATTGTGAAGTCTCTTGATTGGATTCTTTAAATCAAGGGTTAAAAGTAACAGATTTTCCCAAATAAAGGTATTTTTTTCTAATATTAAAAGTCAAATTTGTATTTTAAAATTTTGGCCACATTTGCGCACAAGCTTCAGTAAATAAGTCAATATTTTTCTAAATTATGTAAAGAAAATGAAGATCATGTTTTCTCAGAGTAATCTAGTCATTAGTGATGTGTTGATGAAGCTTCATGAAACAGTGTCATTATTTTTCAGAGTCCACTGGATGGTGGTCTCTGCACTATTTTTCATTGTTTTGAACAATTGTTCTAATGGAACTTCACATCATTTTTGAACTGATGGCGCCACCTACTGACCTCTAAACAACCTGACGCTGTTTCATGAAGCTTCGTCAACACATCATTACTAGTCATGTCAATGAGTACAGTTGTACTATGTTTTGAGCTTTAACAATATACTTCACACGTTTGTTTTTGGTAGTGATGTGTCAATGAAGCTTCATGAAGCAGTGTCATATTTTTCATAGGACAGTAGGGGGCGCCCTCAGCTTAAAAATTATGTGATGTTTTAATAGAATAGCTTTTCAAAGCAATAGATTATAGAGCAAAGAATGACATCTAGTGGACTCAGGAGATAATGACACTGTTTCATGAAGCTTCATCAACACATCACTACTTTAAACTGGAGCTCAAATGTTTTTTTAAAAGATTATATTGAACAAAAGTCTGTCAGAGACTCTCATTGTGAACCTAAGATGAGTAGGAAAACAAGAAGTCTTAACCCCTGTATTGACTTCGTGTCAACACAAGGGATACCTCAAACACAATTGTTTTTGGTAGTGCTGTGTCGATGAAGCTTCATGAAGCAGTGTCATATTGTTCAGAGGACAGTAGGGGGCGCCCTCAGCTTAAAAATGATGTGAGGTTTCAATAGAATAACTTTTCAAATCAATAGATTATAGAGCAAAGAGTGACATCTAGTGGACTCAGGAAAAAATGACTCTGTTTCATGAAGCTTCATCGACACATCACTAGTTTTTGGGGCCTACGGATCACCTTAACCCAGAGATAACCCAAGTGTTAATAGGCAAGTCCAGCTTGTAGCTGGAGGTTCCTGGTCAGATTTAAGACTAGGTGGAAGGTTTGTATGGCACCATGTGTTCTGAAAGTTTTCCCTACTTTTTATCACATACATCTGAAGTACTGACCACTGCAGTCGGAGCGAAGATAATCTGAACGAATCAGGTCATTTCCGTCCAAGTCGTCCCTCGAACCGGTTCTCAAAAGCGCCTCTCGTGCACGGGTCGTGTGATGGAATTTCACAAATTCATCGGAGGTGCGTTCGTGCCAGTTCCTGCTGAGAGATGAGCGTAGAGTTTTCCTTCCTCTTCCAGAGCGACCTCCCACGGTAGGCTGGCTGACAGCTGGGTCACGTCCCCACATATCGGGGACACAGCTGCCCCGCAGACATGTGCTCTCGCACAGAAACAGGAAAGCATCGGAACAGCCTCGCAGCCAAACACTCCACCACAGTTTTCTTCTCATCTGACACACGACTCACGGAAAAATTGCTGCAGCGTGAAAATGAAAAAAAAAAGTGCAGATATTTCAGATTAAAACTTTCATTTGTGGAAACTAAACAATTTATGGAGAGATTGTTGTTGGTTTAGACGACAGTAAAATGGTGGTTTTTGTGAGGGATGGACACAGATTCAGGATTTTTTAACGTGAAAACGATTCATGGAATTTTCATGTAAATATTTGAAAGAAATCAAGTCAAAGCGATTGATTAAGAAAATATTTCCTCTACTAATAAATATTGTATTTCATCAACATAATAATTATGTAATATATCAGGAAAATGCTTTATGTTTTAAATCATTAAATTATTTATATAACTTTCATTTTGCATTCGTTTTTCCTAAATGTATTGATTCAACACAAGTTTTTTGAAGTTTAAACATGTTAAATAATTTAAATCGATAAAAAACAATATTTTAAATAAAGTATAACAGCAATGCTTTTGACATAAAAAATAAAACTAAACAGTTATTCTCTAACACATAAATATTGCACTTGCACAAGTTACATTTTAACAAATTCACATGTTAAATAATACAATTATTCTTTTTTTTTGTTAAATTAAATAATAAAATAGGGTTATATTTTAGATAGAAAGATTAAAAAATGAACTATGATAAACATTTAAATTGTCAGATTGATATGTAATGAAGGTTTTTGTTTTAAATACGTGTTTATTTAATAAAACACTTTATTTAATGTGATTAATTTAGATTAATTTTAATTTATTAAATATAAAAGTATCTACTCTTGACAGAAAATGTCAAACTATTGAAACCCAATCTCATGCTCTCAAAACACATTTACAAACTTTTGAAACAAATGTACAAACTATTAAAAACAAAATTACAAACCATTATAACAAATAAACAAATTCTTAAAACAAATTAACAATCTGTTTAAACAAATTTAAAAAAGGTTAAAACAAATGTAAAAATCCTTTAAACACATTTACAAACCATTAAAACTAATTTACAAACCATTGAAACAAATGAACAAATCATTGAAACAAATGAACAAACTCTCAAAACTCAAAGTATACTTTTTGAAATATAAGTTCAGCACGGTGGCAGCAGCAGTTAAGAGCCATACAAGTGAAAGATGAATCTTACATCATCCAGATGGAACTTAAAAAAAAACTTTTATTTTAATTTTTATAAAATCGCGGTCAAACTATAGGGTAAAATTCATGTAACATTTTCGTACGACATGGCGTCATAGTAATAGTTATTTTCCTCATACGTTCTGTATCTTCCACTAATTTAACTTTACAATCAAGTATCAAATTGTGTAGCTGATTCCTTGAACTCACAACAGACCTGCATTAAGAAAGCAAGTGTCACATGAAGCGAGTGTAACTTGTGTAGCTTGTGTATCTTGTGTAGCTTGTGTAGCTTGTGTAGCTTGTGTAGCTTGTGTATCTTGTGTAGCTTGTGTAGCTTGTGTATCTTGTGTAGCTTGTGTATCTTGTGTAGCTTGTGTAGCTTGTGTATCTTGTGTAGCAGCTCCCACGACAAGATTCATCCCTGAAGTATAATCAAATCTTATGCAAATGAGGTTTGTTTTTTCTCTCTTCTGCTGATGCCCCGAGGGGCCCCGTGAGTTGTAAGGGGAGGGACTGGACATAATGAGGGGTCATGCTTGAGAGGCCCTTTGTAAACATGGTGAGTGGGAGGCTCTTTCACCAACACAATAGTGAGGAATTAGTGCAAGACAAAGAGAGGTGTAAGAAAGGGGGGAACCGTCACGTCCAGACTCACTCGCTCGTTCGCCTCGCTCACGTGTGCGAAGATTCATCTGCATAAACTAAAGTTTTACAAAAAATGTGCAACATATTTAACACATTTAACAACTTTGCAAAATCTTTAAAAACAATTCAATTTTTATTTATTTATTTAACAAATTCTTGAAAATATTTCATAAACTTTTGAAAGAAATTAAAAACCTCCTGACACAAATGTTCCAACTATTAAAACAAATTGAAAAATAAATCCTGAAACCCATTTACGTATTCTTGAAAGAAATGATGAGCAATTTACAAATGATTTAAACAATCTTACTAACTATTGAAACACATTTTCAAAATTATTGTCACAAATTTACAAACTGTTGAAACAAATGTACAAACTATTGAAACAAATTTACAAACTATTGAAACAAATTTACAAACTATTGAAACATATTTACAAACTATTGAAACAAATTTACAAACTATTGAAACACATTTACAAACTGTTAAAACAAATGTACAAACTATTGAAACACATTTACAAACTATTGAAACAAATTTACAAACTATTGAAACAAATGTACAAACTATTGAAACAAATTCACAAACTATTGAAACAAATTTACAAACTATTGAAACAAATTTACAAACGATTGAAACAAATTTACAAACTATTGAAACATATTTACAAACTATTGAAACAAATTTACAAACTATTGAAACATATTTACAAACTATTGAAACAAATGTACAAACTATTGAAACACATTTACAAACTATTGAAACAAATTCACAAACTATTGAAACAAATTTACAAACTATTGAAACAAATTTACAAACGATTGAAACAAATTTACAAACTATTGAAACATATTTACAAACTATTGAAACAAATTTACAAACTATTGAAACAAATTTACAAACTATTGAAACAAATTTGCAAACTATTGAAACAAATGTACAAACTATTGAAACAAATTTACAAACTATTGAAACAAATTTGCAAAGTATTGAAACAAATTTACAAACTATTGAAACAAATTTACAAACTATTGAAACAAATTTACAAACTATTGAAACACATTTACAAACTATTGAAACAAATTTGCAAACTATTGAAACAAATTTACAAACTATTGAAACAAATTTAAAAACTATGGAAACACATTTACAAACTATTGAAACACATTTACGAACCTTCAACCAATTTTTAAAATCTTTGAACTCATTTAAAAAAGTTTAAAAAACTCCTGACACACATTTTCTAACTATTGAAACAAACGGACCATTAAAAGAAATTCACAAAATCTTGAAACCAATTTAAAAACTCCATTTTATTTTTTACTTAAATAATTTAAATTCAATTTTATTCAAAGTGTAAAATCATGACAAAGTTATCTTGAGACTCTTTATAGTTTAAATAACACTTTATAAGAGAAAAACAGGTCTCATTAAATGTACAAACTCTGAACTAATTCTCATTTATAATTTCTTAATTGAGGTTTTACATATTAAGTCATTTTTACTTTATTTTATTCAACAACAAGCCCTCTTGGAAATTGAATCTCTAACTTCTGGATTAAGTTGACGATGAACACCTTGTTATAAATCTTATCACTTCTTTTTCTGTTCTTAAAGTCATCAGAAAGCTTCAAAGAACATTTAAAAGTACGTTCAAAAGTTAAAAAAAAGCAGTGGGATTGAAGGGAGGGAGTGTGAAGGAGTGTGAAGGAGGCGACATCATTAGAGGCCACACGTCGCTCCTGAATTCCAGCAGAGCCGCAAACATATTGAGCTTCACTGCGACAGGCTCGTCGGTCGGCTCCCCTCCTCGGACCACAATGGCGGTCGGCGGGAAACGAGGTCCGGGTGAAGACGATTGCACTTGTGTGTTTGACTGCGTCCCCTCTGTTGTCTCTCAGCCCCGGAGGGGGGGGAGTGCGAGGGGGAGTGCGAGGGGGAGGCAAGCGAGGCGTGCCGATGACAAAAGTGCTCCACAACATAAAGGCGCTGCTTAATTACTGCTCTAAACTTCAGGAAGTGTTCGGGTCAATGAAGCCTCGGGCGGAAGAGCGTCGGAGCGATCGAGTTTGACTCATGACGGACAGGACTATAGACAAGAGTTACAGGCAAAAAAGTTGTGTCAAAAAGACACTTAAAAACATCCAAATACCTCCATACTGCTGGTCTGTAACATTCTTCTTGTATTGAAGCCTTGATATGAGAAAATGTTTCCGAAAAATGAGTCTTTATTTTAAGCTTATTTGTAGCGAAAGCTACCAGACACTTGCAATGTGTTTCAATGAGGAAACACTTGAGACTGGGAGCTTCTGCTACAAAGAAGCTTAAAATATACTGATTTATTTCCCTGTAACTATTCCTCATTTCGAGGCTTCTATACAAGAGGGACCTTACAATCTTTTTGATCGAAGACGAAGAAAACTGAGCTCCAGTCGCTACACTAAAATGAACAAACATTTTTGTCTTTAACTCTAAATAAAACAGATTACTCTGAAAATAATCCCAACCATTAGTCGATGATTAGAAAATGAGTGAAGTTTTAATTTTGGATGAACTATCACTTTAATACTTAAGTATAAATAACTGTTTTTTAACATTTAAATCAAGTAAAGATTTGTTTTATTTAGTGACATCACTTAAATGTTTAAAGGAGCCAAGTTTTTGTATCTTAGCTTAAGCTAAATCAAATAGTTTGCTTGTGCTTCTATTTACTCATAATAAATGCTGGAATGGTATTTATTAATTCATCTTTCATTCTTTTATTTTCTACAGCTTATTCCCTTATGGGGGTAACAAGGGGCCTGGATTCTATCCCAGTTTCTTCAGGCACACAAAGACACACAACCATTAACACACACACATATTTATGGACCATTTCCTCAAGTTCCCAATCAACCTCTGTATGTTTTTGGACTGTGGGAGGAAACCGGAGTGCCCGGAGTAAACCCACGCAACACGGGGAGAACATACAAACTCCACACAGAAATGTCACAAGTTTGTCCAAAATTATAAATGTTTAATAAACAGACTTTCACAACTGACAAAAAAGGAAAGTGTTCATGTATAAAAGCACATCCATCAAGTCTCGTAGGTACATTAACACTGGCTTGTCCAGTTCCCCATCTCATCCGCTACTAAATAAACAACATCCATAATCTATAGTTTTTTTTATTTTGACACTGATGCTGTGTCTCAAAAACTAGAAGTTAGTATGCATCAGTTTAGTGTACGTACTAACTAGTACGCAAATTCTCCACAGATAGTATGTCTCAAATCAAACACTGCTGCTACACACTAACCGGAGATCACATGACAGCTTCTTCTTCTACTTCTATTTAACGATGTTTCAAGCAGCTGTTTGAACGCTATCGCCACCTGCTGGCAGCACGTATTGCAACTTTGGAAAAAGAAATAAAGAAAAAATATGAGAATCTAAATAATCGCGAGATATTTAAGCTGGTATCAGCAGCGAAGACGTGTTTATCCTCCTACTGCTGCTGAAAATGCACCTGTAAGTATATGAATATATATGCATTTATATATGACGTAACTTCCGTTTAAAACGTCACTAAGATGGCGGCTGTTTAGGGTGGTTGGTGTCCATCCCACCATGCTCAGTTTTGTGGGCGTGTTAGTACGCCAATTTAGTGTGCATGGCGCACTAAATTTCGCATACTAAGAATTGAGACGCGCTAACACACTAAAAATACTAACTTTTAGTACGCTAGTATGCGATTTGAGACACAGCATGAGTTAAGCAGTTTAGCAAGATAATATTCAGCTAATGTTTTTGAAATACCAGTAAGTAAAGCCGTGATGCTACGGCTAACCAAAGATGCTAAGATCGAGCTAACAAATCTTAAAGTATTTTTATTTAATTTCCTATTATTCCAAACACAAGAAAGGGGGGGGGTTCATTAAAATAATCTGCCGTGCACACGTATGATTCCCATAGCTATAAAAAAACACACACTCCTGGTTCACTGGCGGCAGAATCGCAGAGCGGTGAATAATAAATGCGCTTGTGTACACAAACTCTAATGAACGTGTCCTACTTGTTCAATTCATTACTGAGATTTCCTGATGCTTTCAAATCCAGGATGTCATTTAAGTTTGTCCGTATTCTGTGTGCAATAGAGTTAAAGAGTGTGTGTGTGTGTGTGTGTGTCTCATTATCTGGCCTAAATTACAAGTGTCGGTCTGAGTCACCGGCCACGTCTTCACACACACACACACAAGAGCAGCGTCACGAATGGCAGCGATGTTTTTGTCACATGGCCAGAGGGCGACTTCCTGATGCTGGCGAGATACTCAGCTGGAATGAATGGATCCCCCAAGACTCTGTTTCCCACAGTTGAGCGGTGATGTTTATCTTGAAAGAGGCTGAGTTGGGTGAAAGGAAAAAGATAATCCAAGGCACTTAAGAGCGCCTTAAAACACGGACCAAAGTTTGGACCAACTGTTTTACTTTGAAGATTCACAGGATCTAATTCGTCTCACTTCCTGTCTGAACAATCCGCTCTGCTCTGGATAGATGCGACATATAATTGAGAGACAGCGGAATCCTGGCAGCAGCAGGTAGTGGCGCCGCACTGGCAGTATGTGGCCTTCAGTGGCAGAACCAGAATTTTAAAATGGATCCTGAAAGAAACTGGCAGCCTTTGCAGAGTTCTAAGGATCGGGGAAATGTGAGTTCTTCTACTAGAGCGGGTCAGAATTCTCGCTGCAGAGTTTTATATTAACTACAGACAACCTTGTTGTGTATTAATACAAGTGTAACATTTTGTTTTGTAACCAGGAAAGTAAAACGAGAATGTGATCCATCACAGATATTATTCAATACATTTTAAAGTATGTTTTTCTAATGTATTATTTGTAAATACCTAGATTTTTCTTTGTCATTTTATCCAAGGACCAAACAATTCACATGTCCAGAAGGTCACACATTGAATAACCACCTACAATGTTGATTGAAAATATATAAAATTATATAATGTATTTAATCATTTGATACGTTTTTTGGTGTGCTTTTAAAAAAAAATGTTGCATATACCAGTGGACTGCAGAGCACTAACTTGATAGAGCTCCTGCACTTAAGAAAGGGTGAATTTGGAGAAGAAAAGAAAAAAACAAACATGAACAAAAACGTTTTGATAAGAAGTTGATTATTAACTTAAGGCGCCGCAGAATGGCTGCCTTAGAGCTTAGTTCTGTTTTTCTATTGCTTAATTTTTGTGTGTTACCTTATTTCTTTCTTGTATTCTGTACGGTCACCAGTGTTTACAACACTGTCAATAAAACTTCTGACTCACTGGCATTCAAATTAATCTGTATTAATATTGTTATCATTGTTAATATTATTAATATAATCATTAATATTGTCATTATTTAAGGAAATATTTTTGAAGGTTATGGAATTCAACTAGTTTAAACAGCGTTATTTGTTGAACATTTAAAACGTACATTGTATATCAGCTCAATAAATACTCAAAATTGCCTTTCATTTGCAATATGGTGTTTTTATTTCTCTAGATGAAAAAAAAGCATTTCTGATTTTATACAATCAAATAGATTTTTCTGGCTCTGAGGGACTTATTATTTGGCAGGTAAATGTTCTAAACTACTTTTTTTTACGAAAAGGTTGCTGACTCCATACTAATCAATATATTGGTTTATTTGTTTTATTTTAACCGTTGTATTATCTTGGGGTTATGAAACAGTGTCATTATATACAACATCACTACCCTTGACCCCTTTGTTCCTCAACACAAGGGATACCTTTTTTGATTTGTTTCTGAGCCTGCGGGTCACCTTGACCCTGAGATAACACAAGAGTTAAACACAAAAGTATATTTATTTTTATATGTGTAGAGCTTGACCTAAACACCCGACCAGGGTCACAAGCGCTTTAACAATGAAAAACAGTTAAAAATATTTAATATAACATTACTTACTTACTTACATATATTCAACAATAGAAAATAAGAAGATTTTTTCAAACTGAATGATAGATTTGCTTTACTACTGATGTGTTGATAAAGCTTCATGAAACAGTGTCATTATTTCCTGAGTCCACTAGATGTCACTCTTTGCTCTATAATCTATTGCTTTCAAAAGTTATTCTATTGAAACCTCACATCATTTTTAAGCTGAGGGCGCCCCCTACTGTCCTCTGAAAAATATGACACTGCTTCATGAAGCTTCATCGACACATCACTCATTTTTTGGGCCTCCGGGTCACCGTGACCCTGCGGTAACACAAGAGTTATACGTAAAAATAGATGTATTCGATATGTGTAAAGCTAAACACCATATATTGAACAATAGGAAATAAAACTAGTCACTAACCGTGATATCTACAGTCACTCTGAGGTCAAATGAAATCTCTAAAAACAAGGTAATTCGAGTATAAATGATAGCAGGTCCTCAAATGATGCCAGTTTAGATATTCTACATGGAGAAAACAGAAATCCTATGAATGCATTTTTAGGTTTTCAAAAACGACAAGATAAAACACACAAGATAATTAATTAAAAAATCAACATTTGCAACATCATAAATTATAGTAAATATTCTGTTCCATGAATAAGTAAAAGTTTAATAAGCAGCAGAAGCTTCTCAAGTATCTTAGAATTGTCAGGATGTGAAATGAAAGGATGTTTTGAACAAATATTTTCGACACAAGTCTGCAAGCGGTGCTTATATGTCAAAAAACATTACATTTTCTATGTACAAGATATTTGTTTTTCAAGTTTTCTCTCGTCCTGTCCATAAGTAAAGAGGTTTTTCTTAAGGGATTTCTATGATTTTGTCAGCTAGCATCTCAGATATACTTCAGCAACTTTTAAAAATCTTAAAAACGAATCCTCCTCCTCTTGTTAATTTCATTCAGGATTTTTTCCTCTCCAACCAAAACTGTCAATCCTGCCGCTCCTGGTTGACCTCCTTCCTCGGGAGGATCTTAAATCACTCATAATGAAGTACATTTCCGACGTCCCTGATCGTATTCACGATCAATGAAGGAGTAACCGTCTTCCGAGTGTGGTAAGTGGCTGCTATCAATCCCGTTCCTAAATCTCACTCTGACACCGAGGGTCCCAGAGGCACGATTCCATCCGCCCGATAGAGATTTCATGCGTCTGCACTTTTTTTTTTTCTTCTCGTTTTACAAGTGTCGACTCAAGTGAAAAAGTGGGAGCTGAAGGTTGAACATCTGGAAACATCAGGAGACCGAGCGAGAGACCAAAAATAAATTCCATACATTTTCCGCGGCCGGAGGCATTTCCCAGCTCGTGGACGACGTTTACTTGATGTTGCCATAAAGTTATTACTAGACTCGGATCTGGGCCAAAAACGTTGTGTTGGTTTTCTGGCTGTTGATAAAACGTCCTGTGATATAATGTTTGTGTAGCTGGCAGAGACATTTATAACCAATAAGACCAGCAGAACCAGCCATCTGTGGATGAATAAACCTTCCTCAGGTATTTTCACAACCTCCTTTATTCTCACCTGCCCTCACACATGTCCTCTTGTTGTCGCTCGTCTGTTCACCTCACTGGTCCTCTTCCTCTTCTCCAACATTATTGGTCCAACAGTAGGATCTGTCTCGCCTGCAGTTCATACAAAACTCTACAGTGAGAATTCTGAGCCGCTCTAGTAGAAGAACTCACATTTCTCCGATCCTTAAAACCCTTCACTGGCTGCCAGTTTCTTTCACTTTGAAAAGTCTGGTTCTTACTTTCAGATCTATTCATGGTTAGACTCCTCCGTCCATCAGTGATCTGATCCAGCCTTACACCCCAGCTCGGGCTCTGAGGTCTGAGGATCAGAATCTACTGATGGTTCCTGAACATGTTTCCGGACCAGAGGAGAGAAATCCTTGATATCGTCTCCAATAGAAGATCCTGAGCATCTTGAACTCTGACTCTTCTAGCTCATCTTATATTCTTACTTAATAACCATTTATTTTCTTCAAGTATTCATCCCTATCAACTGTCTCCACCCTTCCTGCACTCTCTTCTTCACCTCCCTGAGTCAGTATGATGCACCTCAAACACTTAACTCATATAATGCTTTCTTATCTGAATCTCCTTGAAGAAATAGTTCACCTGAACTTTACTAATTTTCTACTCAACCTCATGGCGACTCAGGGTTGGGATTATTTTCAGAGTAATCCGTTCTTTTTTAGAGTTATCGACAACATTTTTTGTTCATTTTAATGTAGCGACTAGAGCTCAGTTGTCTTCATCTTCGTCCAAAAACAGCGCACACAATCTACTGTCTACCCTGGAAACACTTGATATTACCCGGAGTACTACCGGTTTATATAGCTTGCTACTCTTTAAACATCTGCTGCAAACAAGCATAAAAAAATGTATTTTTATTTTTTTCATGTCGAGGCTTCAATACAAGAGGGACGTTATAGACGAGCAGTATGGAGGTACTTGGATGTTTTTATGTGTCTTTTTGGACGAAGATGAAGTTAAAATATATGTAACTTTTGGAATTGAACTCGCGCCTCAGGGTAAGAAGAGATAATATCATTATCAAAAGGACAAGTAACAACATTTTCATGAGAGTTGATATCTAAAAAAATGTTTTAGTGATTTAATTCTACGACGTGGTTTAATCGTGTTTTAATCCTTAACTTAACTTGCCAATGATAAACATTTCCTTGAAAATGTCATTGAAACCTTTTATCTTTTATTCCAACACCAGGATCTCATAACCGTCTTAGTGAAGGATTAAAAAAACACTTTTTTATTTTTGGTAGAAAAGTCTGTGGAAACCAAAGGCTGAGCTGAAGGCACTGACGCTAACTAGACACAGTTAAAAATAAGAAATCTTTCTTACTCTCCGAGCAACACTTTCACACATTGAAATGATCTCATGAATATTCACCAGGGATTTTTATTATAATAATTGTTATTTATGTTCTGGTGAAATCATTCCCGGCTGCCGCTGTGTTAGCTCCGTCAGTCACCCGGGGTTAAGTGGCGGCTGTCGCTGCTCGCCCGGCTTCTCCCATCGTCCTCTCTGGCTGCACGAGCAGCAGGCGGTCTGAGGAAAAAGCTGCAGAAAGAGCCTGAAGAGACCAGGTCCATTAAGTCTCCTGCAGGACCAACATGGCTGCCCCGACACCAGAACCTTCTTCTTGAACGTCTCCGGAGAAGAACCGAGGCTGTTTTCACCCACGTGAGGATTTATCCTCTTAGCTTGACTGACAGCCTGTCGTCACCCATCAGAGACACTAATGGCATTATCCAGCGCTTAGCGGTCAAATGTTGCATATTTTCGGCAGCCGTGTTAAAAAAGTAAACTCTTACGCCCCCGAATCGACTTTCTATGGCAGCTTAGTGATGACACTCTCGTCAGTGGTTGTTTTTACACTAAAGATTTGCTGCTCCAGTGTCGCGGAAGGATATCAGTGGCATCAGAGGGGATTGAATTGTTGGGTTGAATGTTATGACCTTGAATATTCGTTTATCGGAATTTTTTTTTAACCATTTACTTTGTTAGAAATGTCTTTTTTTATTTAATAATTATATTTAAAAGAAAAGGAAATATTAATTAATTAAAACAATTTATACATAGATTTTAATTCCAATTGTTAAAAAATATTTTTTTCAAATTTCAACATATTTTTATTTTTAAAAATGGTGGCAAAATTATACAAATATTTCTATATTTCATTGAAAATGTTACAAAATGAAAATATAAACAAACATTTAAAAATGAAATTATTTATTTCAATTATTTAATCCAATTTCAACTCATAAATTATCGATTTAAATTATTTAATATAACTAAATTGAATATTTTTATAATAAAGAAATTATTTATTTCAATTATTTAATCCGAACCTAATTTAACATTTCAATTTATAAATTATCGATTTAAAATATTAATTATAACTAAATTCAATATTTTATATAAAAAAAAAAATTGATTTCAATTGTTCAATATAAACAAATTCAACATTTTAATAAAGAAATCATTTAATTAAATGATTTAATACAAACATACTCAACATTTCAATATGGGAAAATATTGAATTCAATGATTTAATATAAACAACTTAAAACTTTTCATAAAGAAATCATTTAATTAAATTATTCAATACAATTCATATTCAACATTTCAATATAAATACAGTTATTCAATATAAAATATTTAAATGCTTAAAGAAAATAACATTTCGATAACATTTTTAAATTTTAAATGTTAAATTCAACCATTCAGTATTCTGATACACTTACATAGAATGTCCCGACAATAACAGAGTTACACACATTGCTATATATATATATAAATATGAAATAAATAATAATTTAAGGTTCATGAAAGCCGCTATAATAGTTTGTGTGAGTATTCAATGTATCTTAAATAATATCAGATGTTATTTTGTTGAATACCAGCAGAGAACAAGAGTCTTCGATCGATAAATAACACAAGTGTCTCTTCAGAGCATTTTTAATGAACACACTTTATTGATTTCCTCTATTCTTATCAACACAACAACCAGTCGTCCTCACCTAATGGGACGGATCAAATTAATTGGCGCCACCATATTAGGGCCATGATCCGTGTGCTGGAGCCGTGACGCCCGGTGAGTCATACACACTCCATGTGTGTTCATGATGCTGATGCACAGATATGTTGTGTAACGACGAGAGTCAGTGAAATACTAACGTCAATATTGTTCTTTTTATTTCAGGCTCAGGGAGTCAGATTCAACCAAACAAGACAAACTTCCTCATTAAAAACTTCTTAAAACACTTTCATTAAAATCCTCAACCATCGAAGAGTGAAGTCGCTGGAGGTTTCTCGTGAAATCAGGTGTTAGTGACACAAATACACAAAAATGTAAAAGCAACACTTTTGTTTTTGCTCCCATTTTGAAAACATTTTCTACCTGCACAACATAAGCATTTCTCTTATATATTGTAATACAAAATGGTGTGTCCAAAATCACACATTTCTGCACTCTTTATATTTTGAGTACAAAAGTGCGTTCACACTGAGCAGTGTGCGAAAATGTAGTGTAGCACTCGATTGGCGCACTTAGACCGCCAGAAAATTGAGTGTGGAGATGACACTAAACTGAAGATACGTCACTGATACGGAGCAGATACCGACATAAATGTCTCGAGAAAACACTCATTTTACCACAAAACGACAAAAATAACACAATGAAACACAACTTAATAACTTGTTTCAATTGGCGAAAAGCACTGTCAGGTTTTGACGATAGTATTCCGACAGCTGGTTGCAATCATTGTTAAAAAGTAGTAGAAGAAGAAGCTATCGAGTCATTTCCTGTAAGTGTGTAGCGGCAGTGTTTGATTTGAGACAGTACTACCCTGGTGAACTTTGTGTACAGTGTACTGTAAAGCAGTGCACTTAGAGACATGCATAAATCTGTGATAGTGAACACTTTTTCTTTGCCGAGATAATCCATCCCACCTCACAGGTATAGCATATCAAGATGCATGATTATTTCACAGGTGGGTCTTGGACCGGCCACGATAAAAGACCTCTTGAACATGCTGGATGTGGAGGTCCTGGTTACATGTGGGTTACATGTGGTCTGTTTTTCATGTGAAACTCCTACTCTCCTGACTCCCATGTTTCAAATGTTAAAGTCTTCCTCTCCAAGATGCAGTAAGTCCCTCATCACGACCATGTTTTAAACGTATTACTTTATAAAGTTCTCTCGTCTGAAATCTGGGCGAACGAGAGGTTACGAGAGCGTAGTCCCTTGTGACGTGCAGTGACAAACCTCGATGCTTGACAGTCCGTGAACTTCCCGTCCATTTGTTACTGAGTTTTTGAAACTCAAATCAAAAAAACTAATTTGGAGCCTTTTTGAGCCTTAATTTTCATTTACAAAAATCTGACATTAAAATTTAATGACAACTTCCTAAAAAACACTACATTTTCAGGGAAAGCCCTCGGATTTCAATTGTTCCATTTCTAAATGTAACTTGGTCAGAGTGCGCGGATTCTTGCTTTAATGTTTTTGTAGTTGAACCCTGTGACACTACAATCTCTCTAAATTCTCAGCAGCCAAGAGTACACGATTACACATTAACACAGTTTGTACGTTCATTCGTGAGACGTTCATGAAGACTCTGAAGTTTTCCCATTCGTATTAATTAGTACCATAGATTACCATAGACATACATACCATTACCATAGACAAATTTGGATTCAAGAAAACTGGGTATATTTTCTGAGAGAGAAGAAAATTACTTAAATGATTACCAGTCCAAGAAGCTTGTTTAAAAAAATAGATAATCAAATTCATTTTTAATTAATTGTATCAGATTAACAACTTTCATGATATAAATATCGTGTTGCCAAAAACTTTCCTATGTATTCAACTCATATCTCATCAAATTTCTAACAAACCGTTAGAAAATCAACTTAATTTTAGTCACATTTAGGCTTTTTATATTGAATTTAAAAGGGTACGAATTAAAAAATATATAATTACAAAAGTTTTATTTTTATTTTTATTTTTTTTATTATTATCATTATTATTGTGTAAAACATTTTTGTTTTTAAATAAATTTAATTATATAAAAAAAGGAAACACAAATTCAACCTTTTCAATACAAGTTAATCTGAAACAACTAAAAAAACACAAAAAGAAAACGTTTCATCTACCAGAATGAATTTATAATCAGACTACACTCGCCCGAGTTAATACAAGTATCTCCAGCAAGAATTCTGACCTGCTCTAGTAGAAGAACTCACATTTCTCCGATCCTTAAAACTCTTCACTGGCTTCCAGTTTCTTTCAGGATACATTTTAAAATTCTGGTTCTTACTTTCAGATCTATTCATGGTCAGACCTTCCATCAGTGATCTGATCCAGCCTTACACCCCAGCTCGGGCTCTGAGGTCTGTGGATCAGAATCTACTGATGGTTCCTGAACACGCTTCAGGACCAGAGGAGAGAAATCCTTCCAGACTGTTGCTCCTAAGCTTTGGAACCATCTCTGTGTTTGATGATCTACTGACTCCTTCAAGAAACATCTTAAGACCTTCTTATTTGTGTTTTTTCCTAATCTACTGGGACTCCTGTGTTTGTCTCATGTGTCTTGATCTCTTAAAGTATATATTTTAACTGTGTATTGTTTTTGATTGTTAAAGCACTTTGTGACCCTGGTCTAGAAAGATCTTTACAAATAACCTTTACTTACTTTCTTACTTACTTACTTACTCAACCAAAAGATGTTGGAATCATTTCAAATAAATAACCAATCATTCTCTCAAGTCCTGACTTATTAATAATTGGGCCCGGAGATGATATTTCCAACGTGTCGGGATCATTTGGAAAATCCTCGGCGGAGAGACCGGGCTTAATCAAAAGACGAGCATTTAAACGCTGGGAAGACCAGGAACACTTGCGCAAAACTTCTATCTCCCTTAACGGTTTCGAGATAAGGCACTTTCTCATTTGACACATTCATTAATTTCTCAGGCAGATTCCCGGCGATAATATCTGGGAATTTGCGAGCGGCCTGATGGTTTCACTTGAGGATTTGCATATTTTAGAGCGGCTAAGTGGAGATCGGCTCAATCCGATTGCCGTTATTCCGTCTTCCTCCTCCGATCCGTCCGGTCGACGTCCGCGGATGATTGAGAGGAAGTGACAGGAAACACTTTGGGGGGGAAGGGACACGACGATAGGTCAGACTTGAGACGAGTGACCCGGCAACGATGGCGTCTCCGACATGAAATGTCACGGCTGTCAGAGACGTCACCGACAACATTTGGATTGACGCGTCCGACACTTGATGACGACGAGTTCTGGCCACTGAAACCCTCTGGTTCAAATCCAGTTCATGAGCAATGACAGGAAATGTAAGAAATAAAAGGGAAAGACAAAAGTTTCTCCACTCGTGGACGGACCATCATATCATGACCAGAATATGTGACAAGTAGTATTTTCTACCACATCTCCACGTCTGCAACCTGTGTTTGCACCACGGACTAGTGTAACGTGGGCATCATGTCCACAGACCGTCCTTCATGTAATTTACTGCTTTATTTTTAGAGTAAACTTGACTAAAATAAGCGTCTTGACATGTCTAGAGTCGCAGGCTAATGTTAGTTCAGAGAAAATACCATCTTTAAAAAAAAAACATCTTCAAGGCGGTTATTATTAGTAGAATAACAAGTATTTATTATTTCTGTGCAGCCCAGATTATTGTTTGTATTGTTATAGTTATTATTATTTGTATTATTATTAGCAATAGTAGTAGTAGTAGAATAAGTCATAGTAGTAGCATTAGTAGTATTAGTAGTTGTAATAAAAAAAAATAGAAGTAATAAAGGAATAGGTAGTAGTAGTAGTAGTAGTAGTAGTAGTAGAAGTAGTAGTAGAAGAAGTACTATAAGCAGTAGTAGAAGAAGTCGTAGTAGTAGTTGTAGTAGTAGAGTAATAGTAGCAGTAGTAGTAGAAGTAGTACTAGAATCAGTAGTAGAAGAAGTCGAAGTAGTAGTTGTAGTAGTAGTAGTAATAGTAGTCGTAGTAGTAGTAGTAGTAGTAGTAGTAGCAGTAGTAGTAGTAGAAGTAGTACTAGAATCAGTAGTAGAAGAAGTCATAGTAGTAGTTGTAGTAGTAGAGTAATAGTAGCAGTAGTAGTAGAAGTAGTACTAGAATCAGTAGTAGAAGAAGTCGTAGTAGTAGTTGTAGTAGTAGTAGTAATAGTAGTCGTAGTAGTAGTAGTAGTAGTAGTAGTAGCAGTAGTAGTGGTAGAAGTAGTACTAGAATCAGTAGTAGAAGAAGTCGTAGTAGTAGTTGTAGTAGTAGTCGTAATACTAGGAGTAGTAGAAGTAGTAGTAGTAGAAGAAGATAATATGTAATAGAATAATAAGTAGTAGTGGTGGTAGTAGTAGTAGAAGTAGTAGTAGTAGTAGTAGTAAAAGTAATAGTAATATTTGTTGTAATAGAATAATAAGTAGTAGTAGTAGTAGTTGTATAATTAGTAGTAGTATAAGTAGTAGTAGAATAAATCGTAATAGTTGTTATAAGTAGTATAGTTACTAGTTATAATAATTAGTAGTAGAAATAGTAGTATTAGTAGTAGTAGATGAATTTGTAGTAGTATAATTAGTTGTAGTAGTTGTTGTAATAGAAGGAGTAGTAGTTGTACAAGTATTAGTAAAATAGAAGTAGTAGTAGCAGTAGGAGTATTAGTAGAATAAGTAATACTATTAAAAGTGGTAGTAGTAGTAGTAAAAGAATAATAAGTAGTAATATTATTATTATAACATCTTTCGGTGTCATTCAACTATATAGTGTTTTCAAGACAAACCTTTAATAATCTTCACGTCACAGTAAAACATGTTTGATATCAAACACAAACACCAAAGAAGCTGCTTTTCATCCCATAATAACCTCTGAGACATGATTCTCACCAATCAAAGCCTTTCTCTTCCACCAATGATGTTAAAACATGTTAATACATCTTAACTCAGGGTTTGACCTACTTAAGCTGAGAGGTTGTTTTTCTGGTGGAGAGCTGGTTTGCAGGTGAACGTGGGGTCATGAACCTCACATTAATAAGTGATGATGTTACGAAACACACTCTCGGTTGAATCAATGTTTCCACTATTGTTGAGTCTGTTGAACGTTTAAAGAAAACTTTAAAACCAACAGTTTCATGATACATTGATTTTCTCTGTGAACAAACTGTCATTTGTCTTTGAGCTTCTCTAGCAAATCTCTCTGGTCTCCTGTGTGGATTGATTCTCAGTTTGTACTTGAAGATAAACATTTTATTTCCTTCAGTGGCAGCAGAAAATCATTTACCATATAGTGACAACAAAACATAAAAGAAATGTGTTTGAGGTATCCCTTGTGTTATCTCAGGGTCAAGGTGACCTGGAGGCCCGAAAACAAACATGTTTTTGGTATCCCTAGTATAATCTCTGGGTCAAGGTGACCCAAAGGCCTGTAAACATACGTGTTTGTGGTATCCCTTGTGTTATCTCAGGGTCAAGGTGACCCGAAGGCCCAAAAACAAATGTGTTTGTTGTATCCCTTGTGTTATCTCAGGGTCAAGGTGACCCGAAGACCCCAAAACAAACATGTTTGTGGTATCCCTTGTGTTATCTCAGGGTCAAGGTGACCCGAAGGCCCAAAAACAAATGTGTTTGTTGTATCCCTTGTGTTATCTCAGGGTCAAGGTGACCCGAAGGCCCCAAAAGAAATGTGTTTGTTGTATCCCTTGTGTTATCTCAGGGTCAAGGTGACCCGAAGGCCCCCAAAAAAACATGTTTGCAGTATCCCTTGTGTTGTCTTAGGGTCAAGGTGACCCGAAGGCCCCAAAACAAACGTGTTTGTTGTATCCCTTGTGTTATCTCAGGGTCAAGGTGACCCGAAGACCCCAAAACAAACATGTTTGTGGTATCCCTAGTGTTATCTCAGAGTCAAGGTGACCCAGAGGCCCAAAAACAAATGTGTTTGTTGTATCCCTTGAGTTAACTCTGGGTCAAGGGATACCACAAACACAGCTGTTTTTAGGCCTCTGGGTGACCTTGACCCAGAGATAACACAAGGGTTAAAGGGTCTGAAATAGTTTCAAGAATTTTCCAGGCTTTATGGAATGTTTTCTCAAGTTTAAGACAAGAAATCTCATATCCAAATGTTAAAAAAATTGTAAATATATATTTTTTCTGTGGAAATTTCAGGGGAAAGGGCCTTAATTGAGCAAAAACAATGAAATCCAGAGCGGACAAGATGGAACTGTAGACGTCTAATGGCGTCTGTGTTACTGGAGGAAACACACAAAGAGTAGCAGATAAAAAATGAACAAGCAGATAAAAACCAGAAATAACAACCGACTCTCAACAAAGATGACGGGTAACGATGCATTAGAAGATGTCGCAGAAGGTTTTCTTCACGCTCGTGTCGCACTTTATCTCAATTTCTGACGCCGTCCTCCGACTGAAAACATCAAAGCGTCACCATGTCTTAAACATGGCTCCACTTTAAATGTGGTTTGGTGGAGTTAATAAATATCCAGCAGAGATAACGGACTAATGCGCTGGAAAGGCAGCAGCGGAATCAGCTTCCGCTCCAACAAGCATGTAGGCCACGGATGTGCCGCACACCCCGAGGTGAGTGAAGGCTTTTTTTTTATTTATATATACACGTCAAGTAAGCTTCACTGCATCCTTGTGACACAACCCCAGCCCTCGCCGAGGACTCATCCCTGCGACGGGGGGGGGGATGGAGAAAAAAAAGCCTGAAATCAGCATGAAATTTTGTAAGGAGTTGAAAACAGACTGTGGGTGGTTTTGCTTGTATCGTTTTATTTCATCACTGTCAGAGGGAAATGTGCCGGTCAGCAACACTGAGCTCAAAGTCACGATTCCAGATATTCTTCATCAAGTTTTTTCTCTTTGGCTGCTGCGTCGACGGAAGCAGATCGTGCTGCGTTCTGACCTGTTGAGAGTGACTTGTTGCGTCCATGTCCTCACGAAACTACACCTGAGACGAAACCTCGTCTCTTTTATCGGCTCAAAAAATGGCTTTTTTTTCTTCTTTTTGAAAGAACAGACTATTAAAACAAACTCATTTATCGATCCAAGAGAAAAAAAGAAATTGTTAATAATTAGATGGAATAGATTTTACTTTATTATTTACTTTTTCTTTTTTTTTTTTTTTTAATTATTATTATTATTAGTAGTATTTTTATTAGTATTTTTTATATGCCATTTTATAGTGATGTATCTTATTTCATTTTATTTTATTGTATAAGTCATTTTTTACATGCTATTTTATTTTATTTTATTATTATTTATTTATTTTTATTAGTAGTTTTTATATGCCATTTTATGGAGATGTATCTTAGTTCATTTTATTTTAGTAGTCATTTTTACATGCTATTTTATTTTTTTTAATCTACTTTATTTTATTAGTCATTTTTTTTACATGCTATTTTATTTTATTTGTCATTATTTACATGCTATTTTTATTTTATTTTATTTGTAATTTTTTACATGCTATTTTATTTAATTTGTCATTTTTTACATGCTATTTTCATTTATTTTATTTTATTTGTCATTTTTTACATGCTATTTTATTTAATTTGTCATTTTTTACATGCTATTTTCATTTTATTTTATTTTATTTTACTAGTCTTTTTTATATTCTATATTTTTTTCCTTTTCTTTTATTATTGGAAACTTTATTGTCAATGTTTCCAGACAGTCCACATTACAACATGTGGCCGATTATGATTAAAAGTGCCATAATAATGAGAATAATCTACTCTTTTATTGTATTATTTAATTATACTTTTTTTTAATCCAAGATTACTTGTTTTATATTAAAGAGGTTCAGTTATCAGTGAATAAATACAGAAAAAATAAATTCATGGGAATTATCACAGCATATATGTTCATATAACAACAACGGTTACACAATCAAGTAGTTACCAGTGTGTAACATGTAACAGACACATTCCGTTTTCATCAATACAATTACACATCTCTCCATGTATAACCTCGAAAATGCCATTACAAATTTCTAGATATAACCTCTTAAATAATCATCGTCAAACAAATTGTAATGTATTATCTAAATATATCATGCATTCCAATTAAAAAAAGGACACATGATTGAATTAAACATTCCAATATAACTCTATGTAATAAACGTGGGAATAGAAAGACACAAAGAATGTCCAAGAAAAAAGGCGTTAAAAATAATCCTGAAACACAGACCATGTTTTATATAAAAATAGTGATAAATAACACGATAGTTCCAGACGGTGTAAAACCTAAAATTGACTTCACACAGTTAAATTTAAAACAATAAGATTGAGTTCTTCTCTTCCCTCACCATACGATGTAAAGTCAACAGTCCACCCAGTGACCCGGGTCTACTCTGTAGACATGAACTCCCACCACGGTGGTCCAGGAGCAATTACACCTGGCCTGCCCGGACTATTAGGGCCATCAATAATTCCCACCTTCTTGTCACATCCAGGGACAAACTTAAAGGTGAAAGCCATTATCTCAGACACATTCCTTTCTCTTCTCTGTGACTCTCCGAGGTTTTCTCTGTATCACGGCGACAAGAGGTTTACCTCAGACGAGTCGGAGCGAACGGAGATGTTTCTTCAGCGTCACTTCTGTACATATTAATACATGAATTTATCAGTGGTAAAAAAAACAGACCATATTAGTTTATGCAGGTGTTTTATTATGAAGGTTTGGCTCCTTTTTGCTATAATAAACATTCAGTGTTGCATCTGGAATCTTCCACCAAGATGTCAAGTTGTATAAAAAAATGTTTAAGCCGGAACAATTCCATGTACATTGAAGAATACACTGCTAGATAATCTGCAGGTACAGAGAGAGAAGCTAAACCAATATGAAGTCTATACGAAGAGGCTTGTTTTTATATGTCAAGCACGGATGTGAAGGTATTTGGAATAGGAAGTCAACCATTGAGTATGGTCAAGGTGACACCAAAAACAAATAGGCAATACAAGGGATACCTCAAAACGCTTTTTATCCCCGGGCTTTCAGGTCATTTTAACCCAGACATAAGACATCCTGCAATGTTGTCTGGTCCTTTCATTTTTTTTGTATATTAAACGGTAGATTTCGCAAAAAAGAAAACACACCAAAATTCATATGTCAACAATTGAGTTATTAGTACAATTACGACTAATATTAACAGTTATACTTTAATTCTGTGTCAAAATTTCTTCTTAAATAGATGTTGGACTCTATTCTATCATCAGTATCTGTTTTGTTTGTACAAAACTCTCTTTTCATTGAAATATTTACATTAGAAAAGTATCTTAAGCCCCGCCCACTGAAAACACTTTTTTTATTTCTGAAGATGAAATCTTGTTTAACCATAACCATACCCACTCTGCTGTGATTGGTCAAACATCAAGGTTTATCGCAGTATGTCATCGATCCCAGAAGTCTCCACCTCCAAGGGACTCGATGTATAAACAACGTGGGGCGTGATTACAGCTGGCTGGAGGAGGAGTGAAGACATTATTACGTCATAATGGACTCTCGTAACCTCTCGTTCGCCCAGATTTCAGACCAACTTTATAAAGTAATTAGTGTAAAACATGGTCATGATGAGGGACTTACTGCATCTTGGAGAGGAAGACTTCGACATTTGAGTGAGTCAGGAGAGTTGGAGTTTCACATAAGTTGACTTCAAGGAATGATGACATGAAATCAAATAGTATCTTTTATAAAGCTTTGATTATTTAGTTTGGATGGTAAGGATTAAGAAAACATACATTTTGATACAAGAACTTACGCCCTGGTTCAGAGGGTCCTTGGTTTGGTGGTTAAAGGATCTCATCAATGCTTTTTGCAGATAGATGTGGTGCTGTTGGATCCCTTGGGCTAGAACCTACATTCCTCACTAGCTCAGATCCCTAAATGTGGCTAAAAAGGTCAAGCTGTGATGATGCTGAAGGACAAAAATGTAATGGCCTTGTACGAGGTAAGAGGGTCTCAGGAGGTTAATGGTACCTTCTGTTGACGATCTGCAACATCTCCTCAATCCCCCCCGGACTGATCACATGACTCTGATAAAATATATTTATTTATAGTCATTTAATCATACATTCATTTTGAGCAACATGCATCAAGTTACCTCTTAGTTTAAGACGACTTGCTCCTCCCACCCCCACAGCGGTTATCATCCTTTCAGGTTAAGTCTTTCAATTCTCCTGATTTCCAACACGTTAATTCCCACACAAAAGCACCTTCACTCACATCCGGCACCCCCCCACACACCCCACCAATCCCCGTCATGCCGCCGGCCAACTCTTCACCTAGCTGCGGCGCCACGCTCCCTCAATGCGATTAGCGCTTATCTGAGGAACGACCAAAACTACCTTCATCATCTGGTTCATCATCGTCACATCCATATTCATGCTCTTTAAATCCCCCGCGGAGTAAAAACTAAAGGGATTGAAGCACCTGAGAACATCAAGTGCTAAGCGGAGGAAGGAGGATTGCGGATCCTCTATTGAGGTCACGGCAGCGTATAAAAGCGGCATTTGAGGAGTTCTTACACAAAGAGATATCCAGCGTGGAGGAGCGGCGGAAGCTGATTGGCTGAAGACAATGACAGGAAATAGGGACGGATTTGGATTGACAGCGGTGTGACTAATCATCTGGCTGACTGGCTTCAATTTCGATAAATGTTAACTGCTTAATTGATTTATGTGTTGCCTTTAAAATGTCTCGTGGAGAGGAATCTTTGGGAGGGAAAATGTACGTATATTTTACGTTTATATTCCACAGTGGCAAGTGTTAGTTATTGAGTCTATTCAATATATAGTGAAGTAATTCTCTAAAACTGGTGCTTTTCTCTTGCGCAATACATTTCATGAGCCCCTGGAAAATATAAATGTTGGTCAAAATGTACTTAAAAAGAGGGAAAATGTTCATTGAAGTATTGGGAATATTATTCATATTATGCTTTTATTATCATTTTAACCTACATTTTTGAGTAATTTCTATCAAGGAAATAGACATCATCTCCATGTTAAACATATAATCAGTACCATGTTTAAAGGTGTATGTCCTTGATACTTTACCATAGGATGTTTATAACAACAATACATTCGTATAGTATTACTTGCCCAAAAACATGATACTACTTAACATTGCAGAGCCAAGGTCTCAAGCAAGTTTTGCAGTTAGTTAGAGTCTCATTTCATTCATCTCATTTAAAATGATCTTAAGCCCCGCCCACTGAAAACACATCAAGGAAGTCTCCACCTCCAATAGACTCGTTGTATAACAAAGCCGGCGTGATTACACCTGATTGGAGGAGGAGTGCAGTCATTGTTATGTCATAATGGACTCCACTTTCATAACCTCTCATTCGCTCAGATTTCTTTCATTCTAGATGTGTTCTGTATTCATGTATTTTTTTTTTATACTAATGTGAATTTATGGTATCGTATGGATTTTTGTTATTTTGACGATTAGAATCAGAATGTTAAAGTTTACGGTTAAATAACAACCTTCTATTTCTTATTTATAAGTCACAATCTAAATGTAAGTATAGAAATATACAATGTAAAGGAATTTTTGCTTGTGGTTGAATTTTTTTGCAGATTATTTGTATCTAATGTGATGTGAATGTCTTTAAAAATATTGCTGGACTTCTTAAAGTTCAAATTCATGTCCTAAAGTGCAGAAAGAAACCTTTGTTTCTTCTGAATGGACAGATTTGAAAGAGGTTGAACGGAGGACAAAGATTCATTCTGTCATCTGTCTTCATTCTAGGGGGAAGTTTGACTGTCTTCTTTTAGGTTAGATTCAAAGACACTTCTGTTTTGTGTAGTCAAAATATAATCGGGACCAGATGAATTAATACCAGATGAAAAAACAAAAATAAGAGTTGGGAGATAATGGAAGAGAAATCTGGATGAGAATGAAGAAAGTCTTTCCTCTGAACTGGTAAATGTTTGCAGACAAATGTTTGAAATGACAGAGAAGAAGCGTAGATCGAGGTCATCATGGCAGCAACTTTTCTGTTGTTGGTTGTTAGGAATTCATATTCCTGGACATGCACTGAAAGACGATATGAAGCTTCCTGTCATCTCTCTTCACATAGTCTCGTCCTGACTTGAGAGAGACCAGTCCTTGTCCTCATCTGTTATGGAGGCATTTGGATGTTTTCAAGCATCTTTTTGGACGAAGATGAAGACGAAGACAACTGAGTTGCTACATTAAAATGAACAAACATTTTTTTCTATAACTCTAAAAAGGAACAGGTGACTCTGAAAATAATCCCAACCCTTAGTCACCATGAGGGTGAGTAGAAAACGAGTGAAATTAGAATTTAACAGTCCATTTAAGTACCACTCTGTCTGTTTGCTAAAGTTTTGGGGGTAAGTAGGTTAGGATTAGAGTTAGTGTTCGGGTTAGTGAGCTGCCATGGTTGTTGCATAATTTGACAAGTTTTTAACTTTATTTTCTTATTAAATCTCCCGTGAAACCTTCTCAACCCTTGAGCTGTAGTTTTTCTGTTTCTGCCTCAAAGTAACACACGAGTCTTGTCGACAGATGATGCCATGGATGATAAGAAGCAAAACAAATACTCGAGTGATGCCAAAAGTACATTACAAAAGGTGGACTCAACCTTAATCCCCCAGTAATTCTGCTCAAACAAACACACCTGTGAGTGAAAAAAAACGGTTGAGTGTGAGCAAATAACACACGTGGAAAGATACTGTTGCTTTTAAATAGGGCAAGTAACATCAAACTGACTCACACACATGTTTCAAATCTTGAGTCTTCCTCTCCAAGATGCAGTTAGTCCCTCATCATGACCATAAGTAAGTAAGTAATTTATATTTATATAGCGCTTAACCATGTTTTAAACTTATTACTTTTTAAAGTTTGTGTGAAATCTGGGCGAACGAGAGGCTATGAGAGCAGAGTCCATTATGACATAATAATGGCTTCACTCCAGCCAGCTGTAATCACGCCCGCTTTGTTTATACAACAAATCCCTTGGAGCTGGAGACTTCCAGGATTGACGATGCGCTGTGACAAACTTTGGTGTTTGACCAATCACAGCAGAGTGGGCGTGGTTATGCTAAACAAGATTTCATCACCAGAAATGTTTTCAGTGGGCGGAGCTTAAGATCATTTTCTAATGTCAATATTTCAATGAAAAGAGACTTTTGTACAAACAGACACTGATGATACAATAGAGTCCAACATCTATTTCAGACACACTTACATCAACACATTAGTTGAACTTTAAATACAGAGAAGGCCTGTAACATGAGGCGGCTGCGGATGGATGGGCTCTGTTATTGAAGGTTAGGGTTATTGAAGGACGGGAAGTCTATCATGGTGTCTGTTTGGTTTCCTTCGGTCAGCCACCGAGAGTCCGAGAGGATTCTCCGGTGAGAATAAATAGACGTTTGATGAAGCACGGCGCTTGTTCTGGCGTAGGAGGTGAAGAACTTGTACTTTTGGAATATCAAAATAACTTCCTTAAACCGCAGAGCTGACGTAAATATATTTGCCCTTTCAGCGTTCTTCAAATGATGGCGCTGTCTATTTAAAAGAGACTCATGTTTAAATAAAATATAAATAGGCCTCGGCTTGTCAATAAAGGAGTTGTCCGTTAATAACTTCTGATAGCTTCACTATACGAAGCAGCAAGAGTTTGTCTTGGCAGCGGTTCCTCATCACAAGTGTAACGAATGTTTCCCATCATCAACCACACAGGCCTACTGTCAAAACCACGTCTCCAACGGCTTCTCACCACTTCCTCTTCCTTCTGCTCGCGTCAGAGCGAGATCAGGACGTGAGCAACAGCTGCTCAGAAACAAAACCTCTACGGCATCATCGACGTCTAACGTTGGATGATCTAACGCTGGAACATCATGAGAAACCAGATGATGAACGGAAGGTCATACGGCCTCAGTCTGGCGGCCGGCAGCTCCAGACACCCTTTATGAAAAAGGTTGAGTGTAAGGGTCACCATTTAAAGTTCATCTTTTTTCTTCATAATTATTCATCACAATAAAAAAATGCTTCATGACTATAAGAGCTTTGTGTGCTTTGGAGTGAGAGACGCCAGTCGCCACCTTTAGATAATGAGCCTGAACTATCAGGAATAACTAAACATGCGTCGGCCCTCAGGGCAAGATTCCTCGACTGCCTCCACTACACCGAATCTAATTGCTACCTTCACTTTTACGCTTGTTATATTTGCCCTTTTTTTGTTTGTGTTTGTTGTCCTTTTCATCTGATATTACTGCTTTGATGTCGTGATTCTTATCACTTTTTCAATAACTCTGCCCCGGGCAACAGATACACATCTGTCCGTGAAGTAATTGGCAAATCACCTCTTTTTTTTTTGTAACACATATTCTCAACCCTTTCCTTTACACCCCGCTGTCATCACTTCACCTCCACAGGGAGGGATTCAAGGTTTTTCTTCTTTCTATCTGCATTTTTTTTTTCTCTGAGATTTTGTTGTTGTTGTTCAGGCTTATTTCTAGACTGGTGATCCACAACACAGTGTTCATGAACTCCACAAAGTGGAAGAAAGTTTAGTTCAAAAGAGCAGGTGAGGTGAACACAGAGGAAGTGACTTTATGTAGTTGTAGACTCAGTTTCATTTGGACTTTTAGAGAAAATGAAACTGCAATGAAGCACTGAAATTAAATCTGCATTTATTTTTTGACCAGTTAATGACTGTATAGAAGGGATGTGTCAATGAAGCTTCATGAAACAGTGTCATTATTTCCTGAGTCCACTAGATGTCACTCTTTGCTCTATAATATATTGGTTTGAAAAGTTATTCTATTTAAACCTCACATAATTTTTAAGCTGAGGGCGCTCCCTACTGTCCTCTGGAAAATATCACACTGTTTCATGAAGCTTCATCGACACCATCACTACTATATAGGTCAGAACTAGTGCCATCATGGTTCCTACCATTGGAACCCATACCTGGTAAATATTAGTCACACTATTGAACCTAAGCAACCAAAATAATACAGTTACAGTTCTATCCTGAATACAACCATTAGATTGATTCATCTTGGACCGGGTCATCTGCATTTGTGTTTTCTTCTGCGGTGTTCATAGACTGGAGGTAAACACTCGAACTTAAGAAGAACCTGATAAAAATTTAAATAGCAGAAACTGCGTGAATGTGTTGTGTATAACAATTCCAGTCACCAACACATGCTACAGTTTTTAGTTCATCAGTTCTCAAAAGCAGGATTATTTACATGATTTATTAGTTTAAAGGTCAACTAATGAAAAAAATACTCTCCTGACTCACTCACATGTTTCAAATGTTGAAGTCTTCCTCTCCAAGATACAGTAAGTCCCTCATCATGACCATGTTTCGAACTTCATTAAGTTTTAAATCTGTCTTAAATCCTGGCGAACATGGGGTTACGAGAGCAGAGTCCATTATGACGTAATAATGGCTTCACTCCTCCTCCAATCAGGTGTAATCATGACGGCTTTGTTATACAACAAGTCTCTTGGAGGTGGAGACTTCCTTTATTTGTTTTCAGTGGGCGGGGCTTAAGGTCATTTTCTAATGTCAATATTTAAATGAAAAGAGAGTTTTGTACAAACAGACACTGATGATACAATAGAGTCCAACATCTATTTAAAACACACTTAAATCAACATATTAGTCTAACATTAACTTCAGAGGACTGTTTGATGCTAGCTGTATTGCTAACTAGCAAGAGACGATGTCAAATTCAATCATTATAATAAAAAATAAAAAAAACAGGCAGAAAAAAGTCATGATGACTTTTTCCCTGAATTAACTTCTCTATCCCGAAACAAAAAAGCAACAATGAATGTTCCAGACATGAAAGACAGTAGGACAGAAGGTTTATTCACTGCAGCAGAATAACATAAGATAGTTGTCGAAGTACTTCCTCCCGAGAAGAGATATGGTCGCTAGTCTTTAGAAATAATACAGTGTTAATATTCTATTCCTGTGGAATCTACAAGTGGACAATTGATTTTTACAGATGGTACTGATGATTGAATATATTAATAATAACAAGCCTGATCGCAGCATTGCTTTGGATGGTCTATTCTGTAAATAAAATAAAAGTCAGTTCTTGACTTGTAAAATCTGATGACCTCATCTCCATTAATCCTAAAATCCTAACTACTACATAATTGACATTGAACTCATTCAGTTTATTTGCCTAATTTAGTCACACATGAGGGAATTGTTGGCCTGGGTTCAATCCCATATCTGCTGACAAGACAAGACAGGAACTGGGAACACAATGATCAGGTTTTAATTTTCCCTTCAGTACTTATTTAAAGGTAGTTTTCTGCTCCTATCCGTTGAGTGCTTCTAAATCCGGCACGATAAACCGGTCATTTTAATAATTCATCCCAAAACCTCGGAACGATCCACTTACACTTGAAGGCTTTGTAGCCGCGGCCACAGATCTCCCAGTTTGTCATAATACGACTCCCAAGAATCTCTCAGTTTCTATTTGTAACTCTGTCTGTTTACTTAAATGCACTTCAGATGTATAGACCCGCCCAAAAAAACCAGCCCCGTTTCTCCAAACCCACCGCATCCCCGACCCACACACGGCCCTGCCCTTGTCCGCCCCGCCACACACTGGCTCCATTCTTCGGGGCCTGGAAGCCGAAGGGGGGCTGCCCCGGGACCTTATTTGAATCTTGAAAGGCGAGTATTAGTGGGTCTCGCCGTCAAAAAACTCAGCCAACAAGTTTGCCTCACCATCAGCTGGACAGTCAAAAAAACTTCTGGATCAAATGTACAGATGGTTTAATGCACGTGGGAGATGACGCGGTCATGTGAAAAGCAGGGGAGGTCCAGATCCAGAGCGTCAGGATGTGTGTAGGAGTATTCAGTACACCCCTCTACCCAGAATCATGTGGACCCACGTTTCTGCTTGGCCGTCTTCGAGGCTGGAACACAATGTTCCCACTGGCCCCTAATCCCCCCCCCCCCCAGCCTGGGTTTTTTAAGAGAAGATTTGATCAGTCAGGTTTTGAATTATTTCTATATAATCATCTTGTTTATAGTAGGAAATATATCTATTTCACGGTTCTTATTCCAACAAGATGAGATGGTGTTTTTTTAATTCCCTTTTTTTAGGGTCAACATTCGGGGATTTACTCAACTGTGTGGTATTACTGTAAATGCTTGACACCCAAAGCCCCCTCTGTATCTCAGCCTCGCTTAAAACCTAGTCCACGGAATTCATCGCGTTTAACATTAATTTCACGATTATAGTTGTTCCGGCCAGTCGCAACTTTACACCCCAAGTTAAGAGCAGCAGTTTTTTCACCTCCTCTTGAAGACTAGAGCGCTTAATGCAAAATGCACTACAAACTACATGACAAACTGGAGCTCAGTTGTCTTCGTCTTCGTCCAAAAAGACACTTAAAAACATCCAAATACCTCCATACTGCTCGTCTGTAACGTCCATCTTGTGTTGAAGCCTCGACATAAGAAATGACTATTGATTTTACGTGGTGCCAAAAATAAAGGAGTTTGTCAAGTCTTGGTCTTAAGGTCAGCACCTCATCCACTGACCAACATGGAGGTGATGGATTGTTGCATCCTGCTAAGTAGCTCGTGATCTGCCAATATCTTGATTAGATTGCGAGATGTTAAAAAAAACCACAAACTTACCATCTCATCTTTTGTTTTTGCCTCTTGGAATTCACAGATTTTCAGGACTTATTTGAAGACCAGTTAAAATAGCAATAAAAAAGCAGAGTGAACCATACAAATAACAACAATAATAATCATAAAAACAATGAAGTATCAATTTTTCCCATTGAAGGAGGTGACAATACAATAGAATGGTTACTAATTCCATCCTTACACATTAAGATAGTGTCAATATTCAAGTGTTCTTTGAAACTATATTTCAAACATAATTTAAAAAGTCAGGTAGATTGATAGAGAATGGTTGTTATAAAAGGTAGCTTAAAGAAGGATAAACTGTTATTTGTTATTTGGCACAAATTACAAATAGGACGAAGATGATTCTTCATTTTTGTATACCTTCTTACTGCTGCGGCTCTAACAACTTTATAAAAAAAATAATAATTAAAGACAAAGCGAACAATAAATCAACTTACATGTGAATGGGGTGACAGGTTTTAGGGTTGCTAGGTTAGCATGTCTCGCCTGCAGTTAATACACAACTCTGCAGCGAGAATTCTGAGCCTGCTCTAGTAGTAGAACTCACATTTCTCCGATCCTTAAAACTCTGCATTGGCTGCCAGTTTCTTTCAGGATCAATTTTTAAATTCTGGTTCTTATTTTCAGATCTTTTCATGGTCAGACATGAGTAATCTGATCCAGCCTTACACCCCAGCTCGGGCTCTGAGGTCTGTGGATCAGAATCTACTGATGGTTCCTGAAGACGCTTCCGGACCAGAGGAGAGAAATCCTTCCAGACTGTTGCTCCTAAGCTTTGGAACGATCTCCCTATGCGTTTGATGATCTACTGACTCCTTCAAGAAACATCTTAAGACCTTTTTATTTGTAGCTTTTTCTTAGTTTTCTGGGACTTCTGTGTTTGTCTCTATGTTGTCTTGGCCTTTTAAAGTTTTTAAATGTGTATTGTATTTTGATTGTTCAAGCGCTTTGTGACCCTGGTCTGGAAAGATGCTTAACAAATAACTATTACTTACTTGAGGTTCATAAAGGTAGGTAATGCTATCATGCTAACATCAGGTCAGGTACCTTGGTTTTTTGGACAAATCCTGGAGTGATGGAAGAAATCGTATTCATTGGATTGTATGCAGTTTCTTTTATGAAGTGAATCAAGCTCTATGGTGAAGGGATGGAGAGTCCAAGGGCCTTTTTTACTGGTTTTACCAATTTTGATTTCAGAGAAGATTATTTCAGGAACATGTGACAACACTTCCACTGTTCCTATTCAGACACACATGCACACGTAGGTTAAATTAGTACCATCTTGGTTAAAAAAATGTGAAGCATTAGTTTAAAAAGTTTAGGGTCGGACAACATATATATTGGAAATATTCCTTTTTGGCTATTTTCAATCTGTGTTTTTGTTTTCTGCAGGCAGAAACCCTGGTCAAAGATAGTTGCACTGGAAGCACCTTTTTCCAACTTGTTTTCTACACTCAAAGAGACAGAAAACATAACAGCAGTTTACCTTTGTGTCAGCCCAAACCACAGAGCATCTTCACTTTGTAGCGATGCCAAGTACCCCTGCCCCATATCTCCCACTGCCCATCCTCCTTCTGGCAGCGGCGCTCAGAAGGTGGCATGGAGTCACGAGGAACCATCTGCTTTGGTGCAGGACGTTCTTCCTGTCGGGCGCCTGATATCATGGTCAGCGGCGACAGAAAGTGGCTTCTATATTATAGACTTCAACATAAATACGTTCGAGGAGAAGGGGAGGAGAAGCAGGAGGAGTGGGAGGGTGACAACGTTATGTGGGGGAGATGGGGCGGTTATTGTTGTCTCGGTATTCAGGGTGTCAGCAAACTGGAGTAATTGCCGGGTCTCTACAAAGAGGGCGAGGTAGAAGCTTGTCTGGAGGGGGGGGTGCAGAAAAATGGGCGTACTTGCCACGGAGAAGACGTAACTTGAGAAATAATTGATGTGGGGAATAATAAAAGGACTTTTGTCCTGAAGAAGCAGAAAGAGAAATGTCTGACTAAAGTTCTGTCATGGAAGCTATGGAAAATAAGTCAGTCTTGGCGAGTGTTAGAGGTGGAATGTCGAGCTCAGTCATCCATCATAGAATTGGAGTAGAGCCTTTTTTTTTACGTGTATATACAGATTCTTTGAAGCAGACAGTTATTACATTTCCCATTGAATTGAGTTTATACGATTAAAAACGTGCTGGATGAAATGATCAAACATTAAAAAAAACGTGTCCATTTTGCTCAGATAGAAAACATTCCACAGTGACATTTTTGTGACAAATAGCTCTGTATCATACACGTGCGAGTCCTTGCATCATAGCCTACATGATATATATGTAGCCTCTGGATGCTGCTGAATATAGAGTTCACTGTATATATCTGCTCTTTAGTGTCTTATCAGACCCTCGCAGTGTTCCTTCGCCGAGCGCCGACTCCACGACTATAGAGACGCATTTACTCTGAGACGACGGAGATACACACCGGGTAGAAAAGGAGGGAGGAGGCAGAGGGAGGGAAGGGAGGGATGGGGGTGAATTAAAATAAATCTCCTGACACCTCAGACTCCACTTCACAGCCAGTGAAGGAAGAAAGTGAGCGAGTCGCTAAGCCTTTCCTCCACACAGCCGCCTGCAAGGTGGAGATATTACCGCTCATATTTGGAGAGATGGGAGGAATCCACTGTGGTGTGTTTGTCTCTCTTTGTGTGTGTGTGTGTGTGTGTGTGTGTGTGCGGGTGTGCATGTGACAAACTGTATTGTTGCAGGTTTCCATTTAATTGTCGTCGGGGGCAAAATATGAAAAAGTTGCGCGAATAAAACAAGAGGAATGAAATGCTGTTTCACTTTTTTTTTTAATGTAAGTTCAAGAGTTCACCCACTTGTGTGTTTTGTGTTGCTGTGTGTGACCGAAAATAACAATTTGCAGAATCATCTTTCAATTCCTCTTTCACACTTAAACTGTAACTCCGAGCGTACAAAGAGTTACTAACTAGGGCTTTTGTGCATTATTAATATGCACTTTTTTTTATAAAGTTTGTGCACATTTTGCACTTGTATTTGACTCCAGGAATTTATTTCTCGTTGCCAGGCAACTGTTGTTTACAGGTTTGATCATTTAACAGGACATTTTCTGGAGTAATACCAACATTTAAAAGCATTTAGACGGCATGTTATGATGATTAACCTCGGAGACATCACACATTTACACGTCAAGAAAATAAACATTTCCCTTTTCTTAATCTAATCTTTTTTTTTTTAATTTCTTGGTTTTAAATCAATTATGCAGTTGGCAACGTTAGCAATATTTTTCTTCAGTGGAAGTTGTGCAGCTAGTTTGGTTCTTTTGAACATATTGAAATGGATATTTTGTTGTTGTTTTTTTGTGTAGGTCATGTGTTTTCCTGGGGCTGGAAATGCTCAATTATACCTGACAAACCCTACATGGAGGGGAAGTTTGCTCTGTTACAAGTTAAAACCGATAACTCCCAGTTTATACAAAGTGTTTTAAAAATATCTACTGTGGAAATAAGGTGTTTTCGTGTTGATTCAGTGCCAAAATGACAACACACTGACACACAACATCATTTATAATAGAAAGAAGAGACAAGAATTATCAAGAATCTTTCGATTAGATATGTATCACGATACAGGATCGACGATACGACACACTGTGATACTGTAGAAACGAGTATATATTTGTAGTATTGTCGAGTACTTGACTCTGTTGTTACAGAATGTACAGACCACATGACACTTGACAAAGTCGTAACTGATTTCATTTTTTTTTAACCAAAATTTACCCGAACATCAGGTTTAAAAGTTTCTGGAGTCGACTGTATCCTCTCGTCCCCAGTCATCGCCAGGATTTGATTGTTCCTTTAGCATCAGAGGACGTAATGCGGCTGGAAGTTAAATTGCCACACAAAAATGAACAAACACAATGAATATTTGCATGTTATTTTAAAACGTTAACACTTTATTGAAATATAAACCATAAGATGCTATGATAAAAATACAATTATAATATCACAATATATTGGTGTATTGATATTTTCGTACACTTATAAGATTCAATTCAATTCAATTCAATTCAATTCAATTCAATTCAATTCAATTCAATTCAATTCAATTCAATTCTATTCTATTCTATTCTATTCAATTTTATTAAGATTGCCTTATCACAACGAAGTACCTAATAGAAAGTATTCAAAAAATATCTTTTACTTTTGAAATAAAAAAACATATAAACAATTAAAGTAGAGTTTTTTGTGTGTAGCCATAAGTATGATTCTAGGGTGCCTTGAAAAGAACATTTTATCGTGTTCAATCTGGTGTCATTTCTCAAGGTGTTCATTCATTCTCGTTTTTGACTCTTTTTCCATTTTTCTTTTAAATATTTGCTCAAAATTCCAAATATTATCATAGACCCGATTTTTCTGAAATGAAACATCAAAATGTTGACTTTGTGCTCGAGAGATTAAAGAGAGAAAAAAATAAAATCCAAACAAACGAGAGAAGAGCCCTGTCGGGTGTAATGGTGTGTACAGCAGACAATAATAGCTAAATCAAACACAAGATGTCTGCATCCCCCTCCAAACCGTGGATCGCCAACATCCAGGAGAACAAAGACAGATCCTCTCAGGGAGCGAAAAGCTTGTAAATAAAGTGTAAAAATCAAAAGCAGCTGCCGTCAGCATATGAGCCAACAGAAAGTGAATAACAAGGAGGGAGTCTGAGTGACTTGTCCAACCCTCATCTCATGTCTTATGCACTTTCATGTTGCATTATATTTAATTATAGATCATACTAAGGCGGCCCTTAACCGGGCCCGCTTGCCTCACAGGTACAAACAGCTGAATAATTCAGTGGAGAGCATGTAGGATAGGATGTGGTGGAGAATATGCTCCCTGTTGTTCAGCTCGCTCGCTGGAGGACAAAATGAAAAGACTCACTGAGGTTAAATGATGGATTTTTTTTTACAACCGAGCCCACACATAAACAAGCAAGACGGCCATATTTCAATAGACTCTTGGCGCGTTTCATAGAGAGACACGTTAACTGTGAGCCGTTCATCTTAAAATCTTTTCTCTTTTGTTCAATAAAGTCAATGTTAGAGACACACAAACAAAAAATGTTTCCTCTTTCACTCTCCGCGAACATTCCGCCATAGACAATCATTGAAAACCCTGAATCTTTCTAATATAACTCACCGTCATTCAAGGCTCAGAATTTAAAAACTAAACATCGTAGGAAAAAAGTTCAAATACAACTAAAATATTCTGGACTTGTGACTACATTTTAGAGCTGGAATGGTGTTTCTACGTGAAAGTATGCCAGAGCAGGAGAGGCTTGAATAACGTCTCAGATTTGCAACTTTTTTTCCCATTCATTCCAAATAGTAAATTTATCTCATTTTTTAAAAAAATAAATCAGCTCATCGGCTACAAACACGCTTTAAATATATAGACTTCTTTACGTTTTTTTGGACTAATTGTTTTTCAATACTAGATGTACATTACAGACGTGCAGTATGGAGGTATTTTGATGTTTTAAAGTGTCTTTTTAGTTGAAGATGAAGACGAAGACACGACATTAAAATAAATAATCAGTTTTGTCTATAACATTTTTTGTATAGAAGAGATCATACCCTTACAGATGCAGTGATGCAAACTAAGGCTCAAATCCGCAGTTATCAGTCACTATAATTGCTTTTTCTTTGTTCTTATCACTCATTCCAATGGCTCCTTCTGTACCTCCTAGTTGGTACAGTAGACTTGTACAGTAAGTAAGTAATTTGTATTTATATAGCGCTTTTCCAGGCCAGGGTCACAAAGCACTTAAACAATCAAAACAATATTCAATAAAGTATATACTTAAATTGTGACAGTGTAGTAACAAGTATATATGTATATATTGTCCAATACTTGTATCAACCTTTTTATAGCACACCGCTGTCAGTCAACGAAATGGGCCCAATTTTCTTTATTATTGTTTAATAACCCTTAAGTGATTGACCCAAAAAATAACCTGTTTTACGAACAATTAACATATTTATTTTCTTTCATAATAATACACCTAGAACTCCTTCCTTTCTACTCATTTGAAAGTCTCCTCTGGTCCGGAACCGTGTTCAGGAACCATCAGTAGATTCTGATCCACAGACCTCAGAGCCCGAGCTGGGGTGTAAGGCTGGATCAGATCACTGATGGAAGGTCTGACCATGAATAGATCTGAAAGTAAGAACCACAATTTTTAAATTTATCCTGAAAGAAGCCAGTGAAGAGTTTTAAGGATCGGAGAAATGTGAGTTCTTCTACTAGAGCGGCTCAGAATTCTCGCTGCAGAGTTTTGTATTATGTGCAGGCGAGACAGATCCTTCTTGTTTAGAGACAAAAATAATCTGTTACAATAGTCTAAACGAGAAGTTTAATTAAAGTTACTGTTTTAAATGCAGCGTGGAAATGTTTTGACAGTAGATATAAATGTGTGTAGATTTTTTTTCTTCTAAATATGTTCCTGAATCTACTCTTTTGGGACTAAAACATCCCCAAACTCATTTGTTGCTCTAATTTCTTGGCAGGTTCAACTTTAATTTCAAGTGAGACAACATGTATGTTATTCCGCTTGATCTCAGACTGTTGGTACTTTCATTGAAGCAGAGTTAAAACTGGCAGGTTCTACACTCGCTGCCCGAGGAGATATATTTCAGAAGCTAAATATTGGATTCCTGTTGACTTTCATCACATCTCAGGTGCTGCATCTATTTGTGTGAGGTGAGATAATATTCAAACTATCTGTAATGATCAGTGATATTGAAGCAGCCTTCAGAAGACGCGCTGCCTTTTTAATATCACTCTTTCTGAGGCCATAAATAATTCTGCTGCTGGAAATGTATCACGTTATGTGAACGAAGGTAATGATCACATATAAAATCGTACAGAAAATCAACTGTACCGTAGCTGACAGAAATGTTCCGTCTAGATGATAAAACCACACCAGGAGACGTTTCTGACCCTGATTGGATTGAATAGATATTTCATCAACCACTGACAGAACCTTCTTAAAGTTCAACTAATGTGTTGATGTAAGTGTGTATTAAATAGATGTTGAACTCTATTGTATGATCAGTGTCTGTTTGTACAAAACTCTCTTTTCATTGAAATATTGACGTTATTTGTTGCCCACTGAAAACACTTTGTTTTTCTGGATATAAAATCTTGTTTACCATAACCACACCCACTCTGCTGTGATTGGTCAAGCCATCGAGGTTTCTATCGTAAATAATACCAGAAAGTAGAGAATGATTTTGTAGTGGAAGGTAGGATGAAAAAATAAACCTTGTTGAGTGAAGTAGAAAATCATTTACAGAGACCAAATATAATGGTCCAACGTTTGAAGTTCGCTACGGTTAAGCTAGTATTTTTCTTTAGCCAACAATGATGAAAGAAAGACAGCAACACATTTACAGACCACAACATAATGTTGTTAAACTTTATTTGATTTCCCTGAATGCATTATAGGAATAGCAGATTGACTCAGTGAGTAACCTTTGTAATATCCCTGGATCCAGATGGTTAACAGTAGTGAGGTGTCAATAAAGCTTCATGAAACCGTGTCATATTTTTCAGAGGACAGTAGGGGGCGCCCTCAGCTTCAAAATAATGTGAGTTTTCAATAGAATATCTTTTCAAAGCAATAGATTATTTAGCAAAGAGTGACATCTAGTGGACTCAGGAAATAATGACACTGTTTCATGAAGCTTCATCGACACATCACTACTTAATGTCTTATAGACTCCATCAAGTCAGAGAAAGGTCGACGGAAGACCCCAATGACACAAATAAATTAAATTAAGTTAAATTAAATTTCATCAAGTCTGTGGAACGGGGCACACAAATTCAAAATATGTCAAATTCCAATGAAAAGTAAACCATCTAATTACATACTAAATAAGGGAAAATTTCACTTTGTTTGTTTGTTATGTGTAAGGGGCATAATGGGGGGCATGAAAATAAATAAGTCCTATTTTGATGAAGACAAAATTGTCTGGGAATTAGCATGTAGACCACTGAAGGTTTCAGGGTCGTCAGCTAGTAGGATATCAAAGCGCGAGACAACCGTTCTGCAATAATTAAAAGACCAGACATCAAAAACCATCATCCTTAAACAGGTTTTCTTTTGTTAAAGAATGACTAATCATAGCAAAGGAGCATCTTTTAATACACAACAAACAACACCTAGTTGGATTTTTTTTTTTGGTTACAGTCCAGGGAGTGTTTTTGCAGCAGACACAGTAGAAGAATAAAGAGAATGCTTGTAGCATCTTAATGTTTTCAGCTGTCGTCTCTGCTGACTCTGTTGAAAGGAGGTTTCGGGATTCACAGCGGGAGACAGGAGCGGAGGGAATGCTGAAACTTTAGAGGGAAAATGAAAACTTTAGATATATTTCTGCCACTGTTGTTGCACAGTTAAACAAGGGATAAAAAAAAAAACAGTCAATTCTGTATCTTCTTTTTTCTTTTTTTTTTTAAATCCAGGTCAAGCTGAGCAGTTTCACGGATGTTGCATTAGCGGAATAACACGCGTGTCTGTGCAATTAAATCATATGATTGTTAAATAAGCAGAAATATTTGGCCTAATTAGGGTTTTGGCTGCGAGTCAAGTGCAGTATAGCTGGGAGAACATTTCGCTTTTCCATCAATGTTTGTTGGTGAAAGTCAAACATGGCAGAAAAAAAAAGTAAAAAGAGGGTGATTTATGCAGTGGTCAGTAAATATAAAAAAGATGGGAGCGGTGGTGACGAGACAAGCAACGAGAGTGAGGCAGAGGAATAAACGCGATGAACAGGAAGCATCCGGAATGAATTCCCAGAGATGGCCACGCATGGCTGGACTAAAGTGGCCTGGATCTGGAGGCTGGGTGGGGGTGGAGAGGCACGTCCAGCTGGACCGAGAGAGCGACAGAAAGATGCGGAGAGCGAGCGAGGGTGAGACGGGAGAGGCCCCCGGGCGCTGACAGGTGTAGCCCTCCACTCCAGCTGAGGCCTCACAGATGACCTGGATCTCAGGATGTTTCTCTCCATGTCCGCGAACACATGCTACTACAAGGAGGCTTACATCGACAACATGCCACAGTGTTTTTACTAATATGGTGTTGCTTTTAAAATCAATTTTCATGTCAGCTCTGTTTCATAAATGAAGGTTTTGTTTGTTAATTAATTAAGTATAGGTATTTGTTGTTTTTTCACATGTTTTGCAAATAAATGCAAAATGAGTCAGCATTAGACAACTCCACATTTGTACACATTTGAAATACACTGAAACTAGACAAAAACCAACAATAAATAAAATGAAATTAATGAAATTTAATGAAATTAAATGTAACGAATCAAAACAAAATGACTCAAACGAAACAAAATAAACTAAAAATAAAGAGAGCAAACTTATGACCTGATTCTGTGTGGAGTTTGTATCTTGGTTTACTCTGGGCACTCCGGTTTCCTCCCACAGTCCAAAAACATACAGAGGTAGATTGAGAACTTGGGGAGATTTTCTGTAGGTATATGTGTGTGTATGAATTGTGTGTCTTTTTGTGTCCTGTGACAGACTGGTGTCCTGTCCAGGATGTCACCTGCGTCTTGCCAAAAATAACTGGGATATACTCCACAGGGACTAAGCAGTACACATCACTACAAATACCTATAATTCATCCTTTAAAAAAAAAAAATTTCCGTCTTTCTTTTTTGCTTGACGGCCCCTTAAAACATTCATAGAATTGAATGTGGCCCTTGATGAATTTTTTTATTTCCCATAGTCTGTTTAATCTCAAATATACTGGGACTCCCACAACAATAACAGAATAAATAGTAATATATAAAAGATAATTTTAAATAGATAAACAGAAATACGCTGTAATACATGAACATTTACCGAATAAAAAAAACGACCTAGGAGATGAATATGTGGTCGAAATTTGAACACCACTCACGGGAAGATTATTTTATTCTTTTTGAGCGACTTTCAGTTCTTTTCGTGACATTTCACATGCCATCAAGTGATGTCTGTCACCCTGGCTAACTGGGCCCCTGGGCTGTTTGTTGCTGTTTTGACAGGCGGCGTTACTCATGCTATAGTCGGTGTGGTCGGTCGAGGAGCTGAACGCTGGTGACGCATGTGTTGCTGAATTCTCCGCCACCCTTTAAATAAAAAATTAATAAAAAAAGAAAATGTTTAACTTTGAAACATTAAGCCTTCCCCTGCGGGTCCAAAGGCTGGACCTCCAAAGAACAATTATCTCACGTTAGACTGGATTTGCTACAATAATTAATGCTACGATTCATTTAAAAATCTGGATATACTTGTGGATAATTAAAAACTGGAAATCATCACACAGCGAGAAAATACATTAAATACGTTGTTTAATTATTAAAAGGTTAAAAAAGCGCTCGCGCCGCTGAAACAATTAGCGGCTGTTAAAGTGATCCACGTGTTCCATCGGAAAATGACTGAAGCCAATTTTACATCATCATCACGCAAACCTTGTTCTTTCAACTATGAATGCGTTTAATTTAATTTGACTCCCTCATTACGTGCAGCGACTTCCAACATGACGGGCAAATGAGTATTTCAATGTGACAACTGCTAATGATAAGGTCACTGCGTCTGAGCTCAAAAAAGGAAACGTTTTTGTTCCATTTAATAAGAAGCGGGCGTACGTTTAATAAACAATGAATTAGCGCAATTGAACTATTGATTTGCCGGGAGGAACACGGCTACCTCGGAAACGGGAACGGGAGAAAAACACTCCACAGGATTGTGACGCATTAATACAGTATGTTCTCGCGTTTGTCGTAGCGGTTTGTTGTTCTAATATAAACGCATGAGTGACGAACGAAGCGAGGAAAGGATTTTGATTCTCTTTAGAGTAAACAAAGGGAAGATGACTTATTTATAGGATGCGTGTCCCAGTATGTGAAGGAGAACTGAAAATAGAGTCAACAATATAAATAAACATTTGCACCATGTTGGTATAATTTATACAACTTTGTATAGGAAGACAAAATGAATAACTAAAAAGTCAGGAAGTTTATTCTAGATTGAATGGATTTTATTTTATTTTTACAATTAAGTTGTTCACTCCATTGTGGATTAGCCAGTATCATATAATTCTGTGTTTCAAATTAATAATACAGCTTTGTTTGTTACAAATAAGGTGAGTTGCTAATAAATATACAAATAAGGTGAGTTGCTAATAAATATAATAAAAAGTAGCCTCACAGTTAATCTATTAAGAGCAATAAAAACAAGAGGTTGGTTAACTTAGTTTAATCAAATGAGGGAAGTAAAGCTATAGACTGCAAGTTTAATTTTAACAAAACAGTATGAATTAAGTGAGTAACGTAATATACATGTTAATGTCCATGTAATAATGAATAAATACCTTTTAGTAGTGATGTGTTGAAGAAGCTTCATGAAACAGTGTCATTATCTCCTGAGTCCACTAGATGTCACTCTTTGCTCTATAATCTATTGCTTTGAAAAGCTATTCTATTGAAATCTCATGTCATTTTTAAGCTGAGGGCGCCCCCTACTGTCCTCTGAAAAATATGACACTGCTTCATGAAGCTTCATCAACACATCACTACCTATTTAGTGTTTATATGAGAACATAAGTAATTTCCTCATGTCTGGAATCCCACATGAGATTAGCATCAAGAAAAAAAACAACTAATATTTTTTTAACCAAATATTTATTTCATTGTTAAAACTATGCCCATGATGCTATGCTAGTGGAAGTAAACATCCCGTAACACTTGTAACACTGTGTTTTTATTTTAAAGATTATGGTTTGAAATATTAATAACAAACCTTTACTTAGGGTTAGGGTTAGGGTTAGGGTTAGGGTTAGGGTTAGGGTTAGGGTAAGGGTAAGGGTAAGGGTTAGGGTTAGGGTTAGGGTTGTGAAAAAGTTCTGATCAGTTTCACTTTCACAATCATCCAAATAAAAGCTCTTGTGTTTAATATGTTCCAAGATACAAAGTTTTTTATTGAGTCGTTTGTAAACCTAAAAGGCTTTAGGAGACCCTGAAGGACAAAGTCAGTCGGGAGGGAAGAGGTCAAAGGAATGATCAGGGACTTGCAGTTCATTAAAGACTGTATAAGGGCCACTAGATGTTGATGGATTTTAAGCACTGCTGCCTGCATAGAATGTCTTTGTAGCTCTTGTTTCGTTGATTAAACTTATCTTTCGCGTGAGTAATACACGCTATCAGCTCACCCTACCGAAAACAATTTGGACTAAACTGCTTAACTTTAATTACTTAAGGGACTTGAATCTTTTCATTTTGCTGTGATGGTTTACTCTTTTAACAAGCATGCAAGTAGTGTGTATTCATGCATTCTCTCACCCTGGTCGCACACAAACACACACACACACACACACACACACACGCTATCATCCCTTGAACTAGCCCTTGTTTCTGTTCAGCATCAATCCATCCAAGCACACATGCACGTACACTCATGTGGATATTATCAGTGGAGCTCAGCTGAGGTTCCAGGCTTGTCCAGTCCCCACGGTGCACGAGTGACCGGGGAGGAAAGGCTTATCTCGGCCCCAGGCTCCTCCCTTGGCCCCCGTGCCTTGGCTTCTGAAGGCCGGGAGGCAGATGCCATGCAGACCCCAGTGTGGCATGTCGCCGTGGCCAGAGCGTGTTGCATGTAATGCTTAAGAGACATGTTTTTGAACCAGACAGTCCGTCTCTACTGTGTGTTTATCCGTGTGAACAAGCACAACTGTGCGGGCTACACAACAGATGGAGGTAAGGGGTTTTAAATGTGGCCCACCTGGACTGGATCAGGATACTTCTGATGGCCACACACACACACACACACACACAACAGACACACAATTTAATTGTTTTTTTCAAAACAGAAAACAAGTTCAAGATTGCAAAAAAACAATCAATATTAAATGTACATAATGATGATTATATAGTGTTTTCTTATATTTTTTTTAGTTGTGTGATGTTACAGACTGCACTTATGGACTTAAGTTAAATAAAAGTAAGCAAAAATAAGATAATAAAAAGCAATTTGAGTTTATTTTCAGTCACATTGTCACCTCAAATAGAAAGTCTTCAATAGGGTTGTACAGATAATGGATGTTCTGCCTCAAATAGTTGTTGCACAAGACATTTCGATCACCGTTTTCATAGCTCATTGTCTTACGTATAATAGGTATATGTGTAATAAAAAAAACGAATAACAGCGATTATTAATACATCGCTTCCTAGCTAAAAAATAATATGAAATCTGTTTTCAAAAACAATCCCAATTCATTGAAATCTCTAGAAAGGAAACTAAAAATGTAACAGTTAGATATAGCAACAGAAGCATATCAGCACATAACTGTGTTTCAAAAGTAAACACATTTCTCTCAAAAAATCTCTAGAAAGATAATAATAATAGTAATAGTAATAAAGAAATACAACGAAACAGGACTCGGTGCTTTAGTTATGCTACACAATGCTATGTTATGCAATGCTATTCTAAGCTATGCTATGCTATGCTATGGTATGAAATGTTATGGTATATAACACTATGCTATGTAATGCTATGCTATTTAATGCTATGCTATGTAATGCTGTGCTATGTAACTCTATGCTATGTAACTCTATGCTATGAAACGCTATTCTATGAATCACTAAGCTATAAATCTCTGTGCTATAAATCACTATGCTATCAAATGCTATACTATGAAACGCTATGCTATCAAATGTGATGCAATCAAATGCTATACTATGGAACTCTATGCTATGAAATGCTATGCTATAAAACACAATGCTATGAAACGCTATACTATGAAACGCAATGCTATGAAATGCTTTGCTATAAAATGCTATGTTATGAAATGCTATGCTAGGAAATGCTATACTATGAAATGCTATGCTATCAATACATATTTAATTTTGTTTCAGGTATGAAAGAACGTACATATATGGTAATTTAAGACACATACTTACTTACTTACTTACAGGCCACACTAAATGTTTTCTTCTTCCATCTAAAGAATGGAATAATTGCAAAAATCCAAAAGTGCTGATACTCAGTTTCCTTCTGGTCTCTTTTATTCTCCTAACATTTGCTGGAATTAAAAGCCAGATGTATTCCCATTTCCCTTTTTACCTTCATTTCTCAATGAGCCTTTAACCCATTGAAATAAAGACGGTGTCATGATTAGAGAGAAAAAAAACAGGTGTTGGGCTGAAAACTCCTGAGCTGAAAAAACCCCCCCAAATGAGTGAGTCTAACTGCTCCACAGAAACGACTTCGCTCGTCGCAGCAGAATTATGCTAAGCGTTCATAAAAAAAATAAAAAAGAGTCTAAATTTAGGGGCTGGAACACGCTGTAGATTAGCTGTTGCAGTGATGGGTCTATAAGACGGGCGGCGCATCGTTGTCTCCTCTCTCAGACTGACACCGCTTTGAACCCAGCAGCTCAAATTCTCGGCACAGTGGGAGGAAAAAATCTGCGAAAGTGTGTGCGACTACCTTACCAGCCTGTCGGTGCACCTTCACTTTGGAAGCAAGAGGTAAAGGATGTTGTGTGTTCCACGAAAAAAAAAAAAATCCCCCGAGTTCAAAAGTCTGGATGAAACCACTGAAGTCCCAGGCATCCGGGGCACTGCGGTAGAATGAAAATGATGTTGCCGAGAGTTTATTTTAGATCCGACACTTTCCCTCTCGGCTGTTTAAAAAGGTATTAACTAAAGACTGACACTTCAGCTCTCGGGGCAAACGATCTTACAAGCATCGCAACCCCTCGGAAACATGAAATGGTTCGACTTGCCGGAGTCGTGTTTCCAGACGACACCCGCGCTTTAATGTTCCCTTTGATGTAGCAAACCCCGCACATGTCTTTTTTCGGGGCGCGCACGCTCGCACAATTCATTCCTTGAGATAAAGTAGCTGCAGTGAATGACCCATTTTGCAGGGGGGGGGGGAAGGGGGGATTTCGCTTTCATAACGCCCTGAGTTTTTAAGGGACCGCATGAATTCATAACCAGTTTCTTACAACAAGATGATGAGACACGACAGGCTTTTTTTTTTAAGTGTTTTCTGGTGAGAAGGCGAGCGTCACACGACCAGTCATCCCTCTGTTAGCCGAACCCCCCACACGAGGGTGACAGGCGGGTCAAAAGTCGACACACGTGGCAGCAGGTAAACCCCATGTTTCATGACTTGGATCAACATTCGGATCTTGAGCGTTCACTAAAAAGATGGTTTCACGCGATGTTTTTTGCGCGGAGCTAGCACTGCCGCCTTATTCCTGTCGCCTCCCGTTAAGGCGTCGGGACCCTCGGAGCCAAAAAAAGCAAATGAGGGTGTCTGTCGTGGGGTGGAAGTGAAGGAGGTGGACGACGAAGGAGGGGAGGAGGGGTTGCAGAGTGCCACGAAAAATCAGGGAGCGGCCGCTCGACCCTCGCAGCGCATCACGGCAGCAGTCAAGTGAATGTGAAAAAAACAAAACAAGAGAAAGCTTTGCGAAATATTGATTTAATGCCGCAGCCCCCTGCGCAAGGGGGAAGATGTGCGCTCCAGATTACGTGCGCTCTATTTCCCACCCATACAGAAACCTTGAGTTCTTGTGCCGCTGCACTCCAGAGAATCGGAGAGAGCCGGAGATGCTCTTTTATAGCCGGCCTCCTCTCTCCACAAGACTTGCTGTGGGAAAGAATTACAGCGAGAAAAAAAAAAAAGCTAAATTATGCGACTTAAAAGAAACACAACAAAGGAGGTCAAAACCAACACGTATTGGCAGCATCCATTCGTTCCAGGTGCGGGTCTCTTTAAATAATACATCGGGACTCAATTAGTATCAAATATTGATCGAAGAAGGTCGGTCGGGGTCTTTCAAAAAGGATGGTGGACGACCACTGGAACAGCAGGAGAGCTCTACATGTAGGGCCAATACACTTGATCCATGTGGAGCCCTTAATGTTTTAAACATATGGAGGACATTGAACATCCATTTGAAGCAGGTATTAAGGTGACTAGGGTTAAGTACTAGGATAGCAAATATAAATAGATCAAATAGATTAAAAGGATTTATATGTATTTGAAGGATTTAACATGGGTGGTTTGTACTTCATGTTACTTCAATACAGTTTTGATTCGAGGACAAGAATGTTTGCTATACTTTTGGAAGTTGCGATATTTAAAGCGTCTCTTTCTTTTTTCTGTGAAGTCTTTCTTCCACGACAAGAAGACCAAGGGCTGACAATGACCATCGCTTCATATTCGCGTCGTATTATTATTTTGTCTTTCGTTCAACGGGTGAAAACACAGACAGTTTTCGACTAGTTTTAAAGCATTTACGGTTTTCACTTCTTTGTGGCGTCAACACAGATGAGCGCCGCTGCGGCGCCACCCGCTGTTATGGGGGAGAATTACGTCTTGCACTTTGCCGAAAATCTCTTTGGTGTGTTCCAAGGCATTTTTTCGAGGGACGAGGGCAGACTCTGTCAGACCACACGGGGAATCCCCGCGGTGTGCCCAGGCCTTTAGGATTATAGCCAAGATGGTGGTCTCCATTTTCTTTGCACTCAAACCCTATATATATTTAACAAATCCAGGTCACAATCTGACGGAAACAATGAAAAGTGAAGGAAGTAAATGGGTTTCCATATGTGTATGACTTGTATCTTCCTTATAAATAGGACGAGGAGATCAATAATGTAGTTTAAAAAGGTTGAGTAGAGGCGCTGTTTGGTAAGGAGTGAGATGATGGGGTCTTGGGTTGCGTTTAGCCTTCTATCAACACTTGAGAAAGCATTAACTGTAGATACAGATTCCGAGGTCATACAACTTTAAGGTTCAATCTATACATGTAGCAGGACAAACACTTGATCTATTTACTGATGAATTGTAACCGTTAAAAGCCGCAAACAGAAATATTTTTAAAGTGTCAGATCAGGTCCTCGGACCAAACATAATGTTGCGAAACATGACATTCTGACACTCAAGAAGATATAGGATGAACTGAATATATATCAATATATGAAGTAGTTACTATGCAGTATTTATTGGCCACAGTAGCTGCACACATACTCAATTATAGGTACAGTTATCGCATTAGAAAAATATATTTTACAGTAAAAGGAACAAAAGAAAATCAACAACTTCACTTAGTCTTAATGTGTATTGCCTGTTACAAATGGGTGGGTTAAGCTCAACAAACACTATTTATGTAAAGAAAGAAACAACGTTATATTTTGTGGGAACTTGTCTACTTTAAACCATGGCTTCTGCATGGGTTTAAGTGATGTTCATTATGTAATGCCCCTTAAAGAAACAGTGTCTTTGTAATAAGTGTTACAGGCATATATTATAGCAGACCAGGGGTCCACATTCGGTCCCATGGTATGGCCCTCGATAGGTTGAAGGAAATGGGGAAACTAACAATTCTATTGTGTATGTACGTCGGTTATTCATTACATGATTCCAAATATGATTATCAGGTTTTTGTGTTGATTTCTTTTCGGCTTTTGTCGTTTCTTTGAGTAAGTATTGCTCTTGAAAAATATTACTCGACTTTAAAAATAAGCTTTTGGCATAAAGACTGTTTTTTAGGAATAAAAGTCATATATAATACAATTAAGCAAGTTCATGACTTTTTATACTTTTCGCTATAAAAACTTTTCCCCCTCAGTCCCTGTATAAAAACGTGGCCCCAGCACTGTATAATAATAGGTCATAACTTTGAATAAATATGTTTAATGCTAATTCTTTTTGGGGCTATTTTTTACTCATGCACATGGTGAAATTTGTGTATGATGTGTATTATAAATAAAATGAGGCATCTGTGAAACTATATAAAATAAAATACAAACCCATCAACCAAATATTTCTTAAACCTATAGGATGTATATTAAAATCGACATTAAATCATCATTTTGTAATCCACAACACATGCTTTATTTAAAAAATATATTTTAGCTCAATGATTTATAATATTTGTATTGCATTTATGTTTTATTATCCCATTTGTTTACAACTTACAAAATGTGTATGATCGCTGTCTGCTCGTACAAAAGTCAACTTATATAAAACGCGCACAGATGCTGACTTTCTGTTTCAGAGTTGGAAGTATTTGAACAGTTGGTTCTTCACGCTCCCTCCCTTTCGTCCTGAGAAGAAGCGATCGTCCGCGATGCTGACTCGTGAACGCGCGGTATAACACATCATGGAGGAGGAGGCGCTTCTTCCTCCTCCATGCTCCAGGGAGCCAATGACGCCCGGGCGAGAAAGAACCAATCAGGTGCCGCTGCTGCGATCACGTGACGGCCCTTTGCTCATCGTCGCCCCTGCTTCTCAGCGCTCAGTCCCGGCGAGTCCAGGCGTCATTGTAGGCTCGACTCAGGCAGAGCAGGACGTGAGAACAGAAGCCTCCGCCAGAAAAAAGAGGGTTGAAGACGAAGCTCGGAACACTTGTGAGCACCAGAGAGAAACTTAGAAGAAGAAGCGACTGCGGAAAAAAGGAGAAGATGGAAGAAGCGACTTTTAGCTTCACCGGTGACGTGACGCCGCGCCGAGAGACACCGAGCGAAACGCCCAGAAGTTCCCGAAATCCATCGTAAGTTTTTTACTATTATTTATTTTTTATATTAACCTTAAACTAATAGACGTAATGTTATTTAACTTTTTTTTTAAAATATACTTGCAATTTTAATTCTTTAAAAAAAATATATATATATTTAATTTAGAATTGTATTTAACTTAATTGATGTGTGTTGACTGTTTCTTGTTGTGTGCATTTGATTCAAAAAACGTTTTTTTATTTAATTTTTAAATTTTTGGGGGGTTGTTCTGTCTGAGAAACAGCGCCATAGCATGATGTGTAGATAAAACGTTAAACCCAGTGACCCCGTCTGACTGACGGTGCACACGGTCAAGTGAGAACCACCAGGGAGGGGGAGATCCGGGTGAGAAAAAAAACAAAAAAAAAAACGAGTTCTTGAACCCTGGGCTCGACTTTGACTTCCGCCCGCAAGGCAGGCTTAGGTTTGGATCTGTCGCAAAACTTGTCATTTTATAATCCCAACAAATAAGATATACATTCTTGTCTCGACAGCAAAAAGTTTGATTTCCTCGCCCATTAATTAAAAAAAATAAAATAATAATAATAAAAAAACACCCTGGAACTATTCATCATAATAAAAAAAAGAGGGTAAAATGATTGTCTTTGATTCCAGCAGACATTTGATGTTCTGAAGGACTTCAGATGGCTTTAATTAGGTAGGACCCATAAAAAAGTGTCTCTCGGGGGCCCGCCTTGCTTAAGTGACCAAAAAAAAAAGAGAAAAATCTATCCAAAAAAAATAGATAAAAAGTTGCTCCTTAAGTTTTTATCGACTCTAAAAATCTTGTGTGATCATAGTACACGGCGACCTCTTTACACCGTCTTTGTCTGGGGTGTAGTGTCATCACCCCCCCCACCCGCCCCCCCAACACCACCACCACCACCTCCCTTAGCAACCTAACTACCTCCTCCAGTCCAACCCCAGACACCTGAAGGCTAGACATAATGATCAAGAGAAGTTCCAGCCTGTCTGAACCAGAGCCAGTTGTTTTGTTGTGTGTTTTTTTTTTTTTTTTTTTTCCCTTCTTCTTCCTCCTCCTCCTGCTGCTGGCCTCACGCGTGTCTCTTCACTGATTCCACCCAATCCAAGTCACACGCTATCTTGTTGAAGCTGTGTGTGTGTGTGTCGTCTACAGGGATCTGGATGGTGGAGTGTGGGTGACTCACATATCTGCAACACACACACACACTTGAGGAAACATCAAAGACTTTTTTCTGTGTGTGTGTGTGTGTGTGTGTGAGAGAGAGATTTCAGCTATACTGACGCGCTTCTGCAAGAATATAGATATGGCTCGCCCGCCTTTGGAGTTTTCTTTTTGATTTTTCGTTGCTTTTTTTTTCTGCTCGTATCCGCCGTTATAAGTCGTATTTGTTCAACTTTTTTTCCGCCGCGATTGTTTTGCGGTGGCACAGATCGGGATCTGAAGGAGGATTATGTTAAATAGGCACAAGTATAATAATGTGACGAAAAACTAAGCCCCTTTTTTTCAATCACGACCTTTTTTTTGAAGTGTTTACGTAGACGTTTGGTTGTTTTTGAAAGAAGCATTTGAAGAATCATTGTTTTCGTGTTGGGTCGGGATTACATCACCCGCTTCTACGTAAGCATAAATAATAGCGATAGAAAATGGCTGAATGGATGAAGGTCTTTGTTGGGGAAAAATAATAACGTTCACTTCAAAGACTTGTCGTTGTGGACATTTTCTTTCTCATAAACAATGTTTGTTCGATGGATTATTCCACTGCTGTAAACGCTTTTACAACCTCGTCCGACGGTTTAGTGTTCAAGTGTTTTTTGTTTTTTTCCGACTGATCTGTTTATCGTGGCATCAAGGAGATTTGAGGTTGTCTCATCCTCGGCAACTACCCTTTGAAGGGGGAAGTAATAAAAAAAGCTCAATGGAGCAACAAGCTGTTTTGCCCTCCTACACTTTGAGGTTTTCTACCTGGAGATGAATAGGAGGCCCCTCATAACCAAGGGGGGAAGAGAGCATTTTATTGGAGGTGGAGGATGTGGGGGGATGCGTTATTGCTCGTAGACAGTCGGTGTGAAAAAAAAAGTCTACTTTGGACCCGTTTAAACGATAAAAGACGGAAAAAGAAGGACACAGGAAGTGACCAAAGTTCGAGATGATCCAGTTGATGCGAAGTCATGGTCAGGAATGCGAACGTGGTCGGGAGTCATTCAATTACATCTACGCCCTTCCTCGGGAGAAAGTCCCCAGCCGTGAAGAGGTTAATTGTTTTCAAAAAAATCGCGCATCCGGAGGAGGAGGGGGTGATTGACAAGCCGGGGGTCTGGGGTAATTGGGTTGCCGAGTTGAGTGGGTTATGGATTAATTCTCTTTGGTTGAACAGGAAGGAGCGATGGTTAACGAAGGGAAAGGGTGCGAAGGAACTATCCAGCCGCAGGGGGGGTTTAGTCTGGTCTTCCCGAAGAAGAAGAAGAAGAAGAGGGGAAAACCTGGGGTCTTGTTTAGCCTACGACGTGACCCATGACCTCCCGCATTACTCCTTCCCGGCTCCAGGTGCAAGCCGTCACCGCTGGCAACCGGTCTCTCCAAACACACATCTTTCACATCCTGGTGGGAAATTCAGTTTGATCCTTTTACACCCCCCCCCCTCAACAATCCCATTTCTCCATGCTGTTCTATTGTGGGGGGTGCGGTGGGGGTTAAAGATCCAAGAGAATCGTTATGATAATACTTTCTTTCGCTCGTCTTTGATGGAAGAAAAAAAGAAGCAGACATGGTGCAATAATCACGCCATCGTTAATCAGAGACGCGTCATGTATAATTATTACAGTGTTTGATAACACCTTCCGGATATAACCCCCGGGCCATCCATGACAATTTTCCTATGCAATTAATGTGTCTTGATAAAATTCAAGGCTGGTACAAGCCCCCCCCCCCCCCCGTCCTTTTTGCACGGCCCACCGGTCAGAGCCCTATAAGGTTAATGAATCAATTTACATACATTCTGCCTCTTTTTTCCGTTGAAGGAGAGCTCTCCACTCGTCCTTTGTCCTTGCGGCAATGCATGAAGTCCTCAGGTATACCGTGGTGGAAAAGAGATGAATGCATAATACCACCATGTTTTGCTCACTCCTGAATGTATTCTTGGAATTTTGTTTGTTGCTTTAAAGGTAACTGTTGACGTCTTACTTTTCGCCAGCCTGGTGGGCGAGGACGTCGGAAACGGGAATGAGTGATCAAACGAAAGAAATCCAAATAGATAAACATGGAATGAGCATTTACATAATGATTCCCAATTTGTTGGAAAGACATAGAGGTTCGGATTTTGTTGCCCCTATTGCCTAAAACTTTGTTTATCCATTTCATAGTCCGGTGTACATGTCAACAGAGGTAGTGTAAGTAAGTAAGTAATTTGTATTTTTATAGCGCTTTTCCAGACCAGGCTCACAAAGCGCTTAGACAATCAAAACAATACTCAATAAAGTATATACTTTAGAGGTCAAGATAACACTGAGTGTACGCTTCTATCAAAACAATAGCCACATGCTAGTGGTTATTGTTAATGGTTTACGCTTCATAGCGACAAGCATGATGGAAATGATGGTTAACCAACAGGTAACTGACAACATCACCGGTACACGAAGACCAAAAAACGAGGTGTTATCCATGTCTATCACTATGTTTTAACTAAGTCAAATACATGCTAGCTTACGACGAAACCTGAGAAGATGGTAGATTTGAGGCAAAAGGTTCAAACACATGGATATAACACTTTAACCAATTGTCTTTTGTACGTTGACACCTTGTACACGAGAATGAAGAAAACTCTTTTACTAGTTGTTCCTGAAAGTAATCCCGCGGTTTAAGCCTTTACTAGCCTGTTTAGCTAGCCCCAACTAAGTTGATCTCAAGATGGAAAACATAAATCTTGTCTTTGGCTCGAGCCACTGAAAAAGATATACAACTAAACGGGTCGGTTAATAACCTCTTTGGATTGGTAAACAAAAAATGTATTCTTTTATTATTTGAGATGGCATCTGGACTAAAAACCATCACCCTTTTAAAGTAATGGTAGGTAGAAGACACCCATAAACACTATTCGATGTCTATGCTCGATTGACGAGATATCACCTCAAAAAAAAGATAATTCCGTATTTTGTCACAACATCGTCTACCGGTGGAGAATTCCAAACCTTCCGGCGATCAATAAAACGAGCGGCGGGGATGATATGCTTGGGATATCAAAGGGCTCTGGCTGGCTTTGGCTTGCCGTCGTGCCCCTGTCTGCTGGAATCAGATAAAGAAGTGGAGGCCCTCGCAGGAAGGATTGTGTCCCCGCCCGGAGGCAACTCACTTGACAGCCGTCCCTCCTCCAGGTGCTCGCTGGTGACCAATTTCATTTGGAAAAAAAAAAAAGAAGAAAACGGCAGAATCAGTCAGCGTCAATCTGGGGCTGCACTGATACCTTTGAACGAACGTCTGAAGGCGAGGGGGGGGGGGAAGAGATGCGGAGAAGAAGCATAATCTTTATTCCGGGCACAGGGAAAAGGGTTTTTACCTCACTTCACTTACATGATCAAAAGAAAGTACAATAACCCTGCTTTTAGTTTGACATGCGTGTCGTGGCGGCGGCGTGTGTTCGCAGCAGATTAGCTCATTGTGCTGTAAGCACAGGGGTAAAGAGTGGGGTCAGGGATTTGGAACAATACCATTCATGGCGAAAAGAAAAAAAATCATTTTCACAGTTCTGCGAAAGCCGTATTTATCCGGTCGGATGGTTCTGCCGGTGGAACGGAGGATTTATGAATGACAAGGTGAGCAACAAAGCTAGCGAGATGTTGGGTTAGTCATTTCTCAGCTGAGTGCTTCTTTTTTTTTTGCACGTGAAAAGAGATAACATGCTCTTTTATTCTTCTTCTGAAGAACTGAACTTTTTAAAAGCGGAGCAGACGCTGCGAGGGGCTTGAAAAAAAGATTTTCCGTTACAAGGACGACGGGCTGTCGCGAAGGAGGTATCAGGTTTTTTTTTTATTTTTCTAATTTTATCTCTTGTAAAAAAAACTTTTGTGAAGCCGAGCAGAATACTGGCTTATGATGAGAGTTCAGGTGAGGGAACAGGGACAGAGAAGGGGGAACGATTGCTCGGGTTGGATCATGCTGTTCACTTAGGCTGCGGATAAAAGAACACTTGCCTCCGCTGAGATCCTTTGTGCTCCAGAACCCCCCTGCAGTTCCTCCCGGTGACTCGCTTCTTTTTCCAACCCACTTGCGCTCGAAATGTTCAGCGGGACGAGGCACACTTTCTGGATTTTTTTTGTTGTTTTTATCGTCGGTACAGGACCATTGGGCATAATGAAGTCTGTTTTCTCTGTGTGAATTTGGGGGAGCTCATGATTACAAACGCCCCTCATTGTCTCCCGTCATCTCCTGCCTAATTGAAGAAAATGCGAAGAGACAATGGAGCCTTCGCTTCGTCTTCTGCATCGCCGGCGTGCTCTATGGAACGTGCCAATCCGTTAAAAACCTGCTTCGAGGAGAGTCTTTCGAATGAGTTGTTTTAATTTGGACCACGATGATGGACAATTACATTTTCCCCCGGAGGGGACGCTCACTTCGGTCAGCATGGATGCCTCTCCTTGTGGGCATTCCTGGATATGTCTAGGTCATATATTGGTGGGTTGGGGTGCGATTGAGGCGGGAAAGAATTGGGAGGTTTGGGGGGGGTCGTCCCTTGCAGGCGTTGTCTCAGATGATTAGGACAACCAAGTGGGGAGAGTCCCTCAGTGCCTGGCCTCCTTCACCTCCCTAATATGCCCTGAATAGATCCCCCTCCGCTGTGCGTTTGTTATGAGGTTAGGCGTGAGGGGGGATTATGTCTGGCCATGGTTTAGGAGTGTTTGTCATCTGCCCCCTCGAGGCCCGCTTTGGTGCTTTTGTTTGAGCGTCAAGCGTGGGTACAATGTCAAATAACACAATGCGTTTTTTTTTTCCAATCAGGGCATCTCGGGTTAGGAACCGACAAGGGATTTTCGTGTCTGGATATTAGACGAGAGGTCGAGGCGAAGTGCTTTTGAAACGTTCGCGCGGATCTTCCAAGAGATGGTTATATCTTCTCATGGAGGACAGAGTGTTGGCTTACAATTCTTCAACAGTCTTCCCAATAATACACTTTATTATATGTAACACACATACATCTACCCCAAGTGAAAAACTGGTTGAGTAGGTACCTAGATAAAAAAACACCACAAATATAGTAAGTATAGACTTAAGTTTAGCCAAAAGTTACAATGTTTTCCAACTGTGAGCTGCAGTATAAGTAAGTAAGTATGTTATCTTCAGGTACTTACTTTTTTAGGTATTTTTAGCAACCTGAATATGTCAACATACCATTGTACTTTTACTCTCTGGTTTACACACTGACACACAAAACATCATCATCTCATTTAGCTTATATTCCCCAAGAGACCAGAGAATACATATATAAATATCTTCTTTATTTTAATGTATTTGGATTAAAAAAGTAAACGCAACAATGAAGTAGAAAAAACATGATTCTCTGTAAAAACTATTTGATTGAAGTTATTTGTATTTATAGAGAAAGTTGCTAAAAAAAAGTAATGCTAATTGTACAAGGAATCTTTAAATATTCATGATAGTCTTTAAAGGTAGAAATGAGCTTTAGTCACATTTCAATGTAAAAGTTCTATACGACTCATTTCCACTCTTCCCCGACCACTTCTTCTTTTAGCCTTCCGTGTTCGTCAACTGGAAGCTAATTCTGACTCACAAAGCCAGACAGCACGAATGACTCAACGCATCACGTTCCTTTGTCAAGTATCCGATACCAATATAGTTTTGTTCAAGTATTCTTCTCTTTTGTTAAAAAAAAAACAACAAAACACGCAATACGCTGATTGTCGATGACAGCCGCCCCTGAGTTATTTTTGTTCAGACTTCACAGCATCTTTTGACAGTTTCAGGTGTTTCTCTTATCTTGTCTTCTGAGTCTCAAAGGTTTTCTTTTCCAAATGACACCGTTTCAAAAGGAGAGAAGTGACAAGTGCACTTGATCTAAAGCGTCTGCTGGGTTTTTTTTCTTCAGGAGTTTCCGTTCCGGTCGACTGCGCTCGAGGTCCTTTTCAAGCAGTATTTCTTCCATAAAAATGCCTGAGCAGGACACGGGTATTTATAGCGAAGGGTTTTCGGAGTGCAGATACGATGCATCAGTCGCTGTGTTGGGGGTAAAGTAGCGAGGTAATTACAGTCGTGTGCAGTTTCCCTGGTTTCAGCTTAAGGTCTCATCGGACCAAGGAAAATTGTTGCGCTGCTTTTCTTAGCCTGCCGTTTTATTGTGGAATAGCTGTGGTATCGAGGCAACTTAATGCTTCTCCTACTCCACCCAGAGCCCGAAATAGTTTAGAAGAGCCAGCGAACGAAAGCACACTGCAATCCTCAAGAACTCTCTTTCTAGGACCGCGAGTAATGCCATTTATTTATATTAATCCCCTCTGACTTTGAAGGGTATATTCCATTCCAGATGATTTGTAGTTTGAAATCCTTGCAGGTTTAAATCATGACTTGATGATGTTGTAAACTGGATTCGTGGGGTTTATGAGGAGCTGGACTTGATCAACTCCGATTTTAGATTTTCACCCAATAAATTGTTAGGCTTTTTATGTAGTAGTAAAGTTTCGTATTTACTACATGATCATAGAATCAATTGAAATTTTGAATTTCTTTAGAGGAGGTAAAACAATAATACATATTTAATTGAAAAGACCTGTAATAGAGACCATATTATAACCTAGAATTATAATGGTTATAATGTGTTTGGATGCAAAACAAAAATACAATTTTAGGGACTAATTCTTAAATCCTAAAATGAAATCTAATGTTCTACAATATAATGTAGACTTGAACCTGGAAACCAGTCTCTGAGTGATTGCGAAGTTGAAATTCTTAAGATCTAGTTTGAGTCAGTTCTACTGATGTATCAATGAAGCTTCATGAAACAGTGTCATTATTTCCAGAGTCCACTAGATGTCACTCTTTGCTCTATAATCTATTGCTTTTAAAAGCCATTCTATTGAAACCTCACATCATTTTCAAGCTGATGGCGCCCCCTACTGTCCTCTGAAAAATATGACACTGTTTCATGAAGCTTCATCGACCCATAACTAGTCGCATCATTCAAAAATGTTCTTCTTCTTAGACTTTCCATAACCAAAGACTATATTTAATGGCAAGAATACATCTTGTTCTTTTCATTTTAGGGCTTAAATATCTACAAACTGATACATTTACGAAACTGTTTTTAATGAGATTCACAGTAAGTTTTTGTCTCTGTGGCGAAGATCAAATCCAGCCTGAATGACGCTTGTGGGGGCAGGAAGTCTAGATGTTTTGCATCGCGCCCGCCACACACGCCCTTTAGGGTAATTCTAGCCTCCTTACAGTCGGCGTCACAAACATTGGAGCAGGCGAGAAAAAAAACGAGTTTTCCCTCGTGGCTCGGCAGGAGTCTATCTTCATCTGTCTTATTGATTAATGAAGCAGACGCAGCGGGGCGTCAGACGGAGGCAGGAGTCCTAGATCAAGGCGTCATCACTTGATGTCGTGCACACACACACACACACACACTGATGCTTGTCTATCATATTCTCTGTCTGTCACCATCACACAGACTTCCAGAGAAGACGTGACACAACAGAGTGCGGCTACACAACATGTTGTGTCGGCACACAGAAACACGCCCTAACACACACACACACACACACTTGGAATAAATTAACTTGGCACATAAGCTCGAAAAGGCTTTTTCAATAAACATAATGTTTGTAGATTAGTCGGGGTTAATGACCCGATTGCCTCGGAAGTCGCCAGGGTGTCTTCGCGTATGTGCACATTTCCCCCCCGAAGAGGACTCTCTTTTTTTTCCACTTCAAACGAGAGACACCCAGAGTCGCCCTAAAAAAGTCATCCTTGTTTGCCTCACAAGTCCGCCAGAGGAAACGGCTAAAATGATGTCCTGACTGACCTCAGTCGTCTCTTTCAATATTTTCGCAGCAGAGTTTAGAAATTACGAGTTGTGTGCTTGGCAGCTATTTCGACTGGACTCTATGAACTGTTCTGAGAAACCAAAATACATTTCAAAAGTTAATACTTGTCTAATAAGGTCTGAAGGGTGTAAATATATGGGCGTGGGGCTGTGAATACAGGAATAGAAACTGTCAACACACATAATAACTTTTTTGGATGGTGCGTTTGGAGATTTAAAACTTTTAAAGAAGAATTGTTGATGTTCATCATCGGCATTTTTAATATTTCCTATGTAATGAAAATGCATCAGAAAGTATAAAGTAAAATATCTTTTAAATGGACATATTATCTTAAAATATATAAGCATTGAAACCAAAAGAGTCTTCTTTCATAGTTGAAATAGCTTTTCATAATTATTCTTCATGTAATATGACTTATATCTTTTATATAAAATAATAAATATATATTTTTTCTGGAAGAAATAGTTTGGCTTTCGAAAAATAAAATCCTAATATCGAGAGCAAAAATAATGAAGTCAATTTACATAAATAATATTAAAGAAAATCTTAATAAAAATGCATAAATAAACGTTGTATATTAAAAATAAAAAGTACAACAGGAGAATAATCTACCAAAACAACTACAATGATGTCTTGACTAACCTCAGTTGTCTTTTTTTTATACTTTCACCGCAGAATTTAGAAGTAAATATCTATAAACAGATATTTTCAGGAGACTTGATATGGGAGAAAATAACAAAGCATGGTCATTTAATTTCTGATATTAAAAAAGAAAATCATATTATTATTAATAAACGAGTCATTTTAGAGAATATAAAACTCTTTATATGAAAATACAAAAGTAGATTAAATTAAAAAATAAAGTGTACAACAGGGAAACAATCTAACAAAAGCTATATCAAATAATGGATAATTCAATTAGTTGTAACAGGAAAGTTGCTCACTTTTTAAAGTTCATCTCCAATAAAAACTTTAACAATTAAACATTGATGTCCCAACATTATCTTCCCATGGATGAAGTCGTCTCAACCTCAACCGTTCCATGCGCGACGAACCGAGACACTCGGTCGACGCTGTCAAAATATTTGTTAGCCCCTAATCTGCATTTCACACTTCTTTTTTTTTTCCCTTCGGGGCGTTCCTGCCGGGACTCGCTCCGCTCTGCGCCGGCGGGCCTTCGTCCGGGGCAGGGGTGGCGAGGGTGCAGACAAAGGAGCACTGTTGTTGCACTGGCTGTGGTTTCAGAAAAAAAAAAAGGGGGTCTGCACCGGGCTTGGAGGGGTCGCGGGTTAAGGGTTGATTGAGGTGGAGGGGGGGGGGAGACAGAGACAGAGTGTGACTGAGGAGGTTTTATCATCAAGAATAGAGATTAGAATAAACGGGGAGGGGTTGTGTCTGCCTTCTTCACAATGATAAAGAGGGCGAGCGGTGCCAGACACTTACAGTGTGCGCTCACCCAGCGTTGTGTGCGGAGGTGAATCGGCGAAACATCTCTCATTGATTCGCTAATTGTCCGACACTCCGGCATTATCCGTGCAGCTGTAGCTACAAATGAAGCGACAATAAAGTCTGTTTCTTTGTGTGCAAATGCAGCTGTTAGCCATTTACAGCGCGCCCCTGACACACATGCGCACGGTGTGTGTGTCTGTGTGTGTGTGTGTGTGTGTGTGGGTCGTCGGCGGCTCAATGGCACAATTGTTGTGTCAGTGATATGAGGAGCGACGCGGTAACGACACAGTTATGCGACTGTAAATGGCAATCGGGGAGACATTTCGGGGGCGATAATCGACCTCATCACGGCTCTCGTTGGAAGTCGGTAGAGTCGGCGAGACCACCGTTGGTTTCCTGTTATTTCTCCGCAGAGAAAGTAGTCGATGGTCTCAAGAACACAACCAGATTGCAGGGAGCACTTTAGCTACGTTAGCGTTAAAGCTAAATTGTAAATTATTATTTTATTGTATTGATTTATTCTTAATCATCATAAATTGTACAATAATACGTTGTTAAATTTTACTTAAATTAAAAAATATATATATTATTTCTTACACATTCATGTTGAAGTTTGGAATTAAGTTTTAACAAAATAATATTGTTTTTTTTTTGCTAATTGACCCATTTTTCTTTCTCAGGTGAAGAAGCACAAAAAGACACATGGAGTGGAAGAAAAGCTTCCTCAGCTCGTCTGCACAAGAGACATGAAAGAGGTAAGATTTCTGCCTGGTGTGTGTGTGTGTGTTTGTCTTGAAGGTTCCACCAGTCTCCGGTAGGTAAAGTTTATTGTGTGTCTCTTTGTGTGTGTGTGTGTGTGTTTTCTTGGCACGATGCCACAGACAGCAGGTGAAGAACAAAAATCCTGTTTGCGTCTCTTCTGCTGCATCCTTTTCTTCTCTTCTCTTCAATTATTCAACCGGACCATTCTGTCGTTTACAATACCAACTGCCAACGATGAATTCTGTCACTTTGAACTCTCGCGCTGAAGTGAAACGCCTCATGAACATTACATATTTATAAGATAAAAAGTTACAATAGCTGAGGTGTCACCATTAGTCGGATACCAGTTAAGAAATAACAATTTCCTTGTTCATACATTTGTTTAAAGCAAATTAATCTTCAGTTCACAGTACAGATACACACGTTTTTTGTTTTACATTATTTCACATTTTTGTGTTACTTGTGAATAAAAAATGCAACAATAGTTCAATAAAGTTGGAATTAATTATTTTAAATGAGGATGTTGTCGTTGTATTTACTGATTATAACTCATTTCTTATAGTTTCATATCATACAACATCCTATTAATGCAAGATCTGTATTTAATTAAGGTTAAAACTTCCAAATCTACAATTAGATACAATATTATTTTGCACTTTATTGTCGTAAATATTTCTTAATCTCTTTGTTGCAGCTGTTTTCTTTCCCATCACGTGTTTCGCTCTAACATCTCTTCCTCCTCCTAGGTTCAATTAAGCCACATGAATTAATTTATCAAATGAATTCCATTTATTATTGAAAGCATCTCTTCTCTCTCTCTCTCTCTCTGAAGTAGCGTCTTTTTTTTTTCCAAGAGCGTCCTCCGAGCGCCGCTCGCCCAAATAACATCAAACCTTCAGAGGATTATTGAATCTTAACTTCCTCACGTGTAGACTCTCGCATCTGCTTGTTTTAAAAATCGACGAAACAAGCAGCGAAAGAAGGATTTTTCCCTTTCAACCGCTCACTCGTCCATTGTACGGGAAAGTAGTCAAATCATGCGTGTGGCGTTCCGCTGGGATAAAATAAAGCCAAAAGGGATGTTTTTGTTCCACTTTTGCTTCGGAGTGGATCTGCTCTGGTGCAGAATCTTCATTCGGGAGCAGCCGAGTTTGTCTAAGCTGCTTTAAAAGCCACCGCTGGACCGGAGAAGCAGCTCTCTCTCGCTCTTTCTCTCTCTCTTTCTCTCCGGACTTTGTAGTCTGTCACGCGGCCATCGTTCAGAAAACGCATCCGCAGAAACGACGGGCGAATGAGTCACTCCGTCATGTCGCATTGATTCACTCCGAGGCGAGTAATTGCCATTTTCACGTCCGCGGCGGAATTACCGCCGGATGATGGACGCCAGCTTTAGCGGGCATCGCGATCTGATGAAGGAGAAAAAATTCCGTCAAAGATACACAATTAATTCGACTTTTTTTTAAGATCGGAAACAAGGACTCCAATCCACGACATTTTATAATGACGAGTGATGCTAGCATGCTAAGCTACAAAGATGTCAATAATGCAAGGGTAGACAAATTGATAAATGGAGCTTAAAAAAAGTGCGCAAATAAAAAGTTGAAGGGATCCTACGGGGACGAGAGACTTGCGAGATAAAGGGGTGAGAGCCAATGAAGCGATGTCGCTAATGTGTTTATAAGGCCATAAAATACTTAACTTCCTGTCCTCTATCTTAATTGCTTAAGTGGGCCTGGGACGAGGGACTTAATCCTACCTGCTCCCTGATCGAGGACCGTAAGTGTTCACGCTCGAGGCCTCCAGGGCATTTTTAAAAAAAAATCATTTGTATGAGATCAAAAAATCCTGAAGCGGTGACGAGGAATCCATTTTAATTTTTGGACGTCTGTCACGTCTTCTAGCAGGCTGTGGACTGGACTTTTAGTGACTCAGCAGAAAAGAAAAGAAATGGCCATGTCCCCCCCTAAGGAGTTGTGTGCAGAAAAATATAACAAGAAACTCTCTTTAGAGGAAAGAAACATATTTTTTTTTTAGAAAAGCAGCTTGTCTAAGGAACCCTTCATCAATCTTTAATTCGAGTCCAGACAGGAATGTTTTTGAAAAAGCTGTGAGAAGAAGAAGGAAAAAAGGCTTTAATATTAAAGAACATGTTTTATTGACTATATGCTGGTGGATGAAAGTACAAGACACAGTAGTATTAGCTTTGACAGGAGATTTGCTAGCAAAGGCTTTACGTACTACAACGTGAACGCTAACGCTAATGTTTGCTCAAGGACGGGTAAGAGGTATTGACATATTGACGTCCAATCATTCAGAGCAAATGATGAGGTTTTTTTTAGTATTGTTTGTCTTACAGGTGATTAAATGTTGCGTTTGTGATAATAGCTAGCGGTTAGCTAACATATTTAAGCGAGAAAAAAAACGATAGCTAGCCTAGCTAGGCTAACTTTTTTTAACCTTGACTGTAAAATGGTTACGGTTCTGTTTTTTGGCTTTAGCTTCAATAAAAAAAAATACAATAATTTGGCAAAACATAAGATCCTGTTTTTCCCTTTTTTAATTCTGGTGAAAATACAACCAAGAGGTTTTTCGATCGGTATTCCACGGTGATATATAGATAAGCTAACCACTAACTTTCATAAAGCAATGGTCCTGAAATAAGTGGAATAACTAAAAACACTAACTTTCCTGAAGCCATTGTCCAGAACGAAGGGGACTAACTTGACCAAATATTAAGTATTAAAGGGACCGTTTAAAAATGGCCGGAGCCGGTGAGATGGTACATTCTACCACGACTTGCCTCGTTCGGCTGCATAACAGTTGCCATTTTTGTGTAAGCGGTGGGTGAGGGAGAATGAAAAAGGGAGTCAGAGTCGCCCCCACATCCCCCCTAAGCTTTCCATAATGTTTCCCGAGAGGAGACAAAGGCCTGCATTCACTGCTGGGTGTCGATAAGACCTATCATTAGTCTGCCATTGGAGGCATTAGCAACACACACAAACACGCCACGTTTGCACTCGTGTACGCCTCCCTCTCCGTCATCTCACACGCATGTACTCCTGTGCAGCCGCACGAGAGGCTGTCAGGCTTGAGTTGAATCGAATCAGGAGGGCAGAAGACCACCCCCCCGCCCACCTCACCTCGCTCTTCACATCGCCGCAGAACTCACTCCATCCACGCCCCGGGTCGGCTCCAGGTTCCTGTCGAGGAGTTAAGACGGAGTCACCTGCAAAACCCCAACAGGATTTGTTTTTTTATTCTGTTCCGTGGAGACCAGACTATAACGCAATTACAAAGACAAACGCCGTCGATCAAAAACGTATTTATTTTCGTTTTCGAGCTTAGGAGTCGAGCTCTAGTACTTCACTTTCCACCATGTTTGAAAAAAACAAGATTAACGGATGAATTACGCGAGTATATATGATTACTCATCCAGGTTTTAGAATTGGGAGCCTTTCCAGGGTGTCCCTGCTTCCCACCCTATCCAGCCGAGACCACTGCAATCCAGGCAATTAATTAGGGGTGTAAAAAAATATCTATACAAATAAATATAGATATATTTTTCCCAATACTGAATTGAAATTCAACAGCACTTTTTTGGCTTTCAAATATTATTTTATGTTCATTATAGTTTTTTAACTATTAACATGCAAATATTCACAGCTTTCCCCGTCCACTAGATGGCAGCAGTCATTAGGTTCCTAAAGGAACAATAAAATCCTGCGAAAATCTCGGTGAGGACTAAGGACGAGAGGATACAGTCGACTCCAGCAGCTTTTGAAGATGATGTTTGGACATATTTTGGTTTCAAAACAAATGAAAGCTTCGTCAAGAGTCATGTGGTCTGTTGATCCTGGAACAGGACAGAGTCAAGTACTCGGACAGTACTACAAATATGTCCTCGTGCCAATAGTATCGCAATATATCTTATCGTATCTCCAGACTCCTGCCAATACAGAGGCTAAAAATTAAGTTGTTGTGCGCTCTCGTAACCTAGCATTATTATGCATTGTTCACTTGTGTCCTATCATGGTGTGTAATTAACTTCCCAGCAGCTGCAGAGCTAATCCTACGTCTGCTTCCTTCAGAGCACTCCACGTCTCAGGAATAAATGTGCTATTGACTTATCGATGACGAACAGCTTCACGTCGTGCATTACTTAACAAGACGGCGGTGAAATTAGCCCCGAGGAGACGAGGGCCGTCTGGTTTCCTCTCTGGCGTTTTTTCACCGTGAGTCTACACTTCGGGGAGGACGAAGCACCGCTGTCTGGACACTAAGTAGATGATGAACCATCGCTCCTATTCCCATTCCCTCTCATTATCTCGGCCCTCCTGAGAATATATGAGGTTACTTACCTTCCCTGTGCTCGGGAGTTCCCGTCCAAACGTCAGCCGAGGGTCATTAGGAACAAATGGCCTCAGATAAAAAATCTGGGAGCAGATACTGCGTTAGCAGATTAACTGGAGTATCCCTGCGATGTTTAGCGTGGAGGAGGAACCGGAACTAGTGCCGAATACAACCATAAACGTTAGATTTTTACATCTAGAAAAAGACCTGGGCAAAGTGCAGCCCAGGGGCCACATGTGGCCCTCCAACCTTATCTATGCGGCCCTAGTAAGGTCCAAATAATACTTTAAAACTGACCGTTTTTAAATGTTTCCAATTGGCTATCCAACCATTTTAATACTAGTGCAGCTTTACATGTAACTTGTTAAAGATCTTAGTTATTTTTATTTTTTCTCTCTGTTCTTTGTCTTGGAAATGTTTTTGATTTTTAGAGAATAAAAAGCTTTTCTATCACATTGTAAAATGGAATTTATATTAAATGAAATATTACAAAACCTATTTTTAAACTTAAAAAACCTATTGCATTTTATGGCATAATGTGTTTGAAACACTTTATTTTTTATTTAGAAATATATTTAATTTAATTCTTAAATAAAATACATATTAAAATTGAGTGATATACAATCAGTTTAACACCAAAGCTTATTTCTAGAATTCCCTTTTCTTTTTTTTGTTTGTTTTTTCTTTTGGCTTGACGGCCCCTTACAACAGTTACAGTATATAATGTGGCCCCTGAGGATTTTTGCCCACCCCTGATCTAGAGAGTTGTGGCTAAGAGTATAGGACTTAGGGCTTAGTATAGGGCTGGTTCTGTGGTTGGAATGAAGCTGGACTCACTGGTGACAGTTGCTGAGAGGAGATCATTGAACAAACTACTGTCCATCATGGACGATGACAGTCATCCTCTCAGCACTGTCATCAGTGAGCAGAGAAGCAGAATGAGTGCACGAATGCTCCTACCCAGGTGCAAAACAAATAGACTCAGGGACTCATTCATCCCTCGGGCTATTAAATTGTACAATTCTGAGTTCGGGGGCAGGAGTGGAGTGAGAGTATCTGGATGTTCTGTTCCATGTTAGTCTTTGTATCTTTGTCTTTGTTGTTTTTCTTTCCTTGACCTATGTTCTTTGTCTTTGTCTTTAGACTTAGATTGTGTCATCTTGTTCTTCCTCTTTATGTTCTTCTTATTTTATTTTTTATGTATTATTTTTTATTGTTTATGAAAAATTGCTGGCTATTGTAAAAAAACAATTTCCCAAAGGAGACTTCCTGAGGGATCAATAAAGTTTTACCTTACCTTACCTTACCTTACTTGTATCAGTGTAGTAAGTAAGTAATTTTTATTTATAAAGCGCTTGTCCAGACCAGGGTCACAAAGCGCTTAAACAATCAAAACAATACTCAATAAAATATAAACTTTAAAGATCAAGATAACACTGAGAACAACACAGGAGTTCCAGAAAATCAAGGAAAAGCCTGAACAAATAAAAATAGATTAAGATGTTTCTTGAAGGACCCTCTTTCGAGGGGCTTTCAACCCATAATATAGATGGAAAAAATGCATAAAACGATGAGAAAACTTAGAAAAGGGTAAACTTTTTGACTTGTGACCCGTTCAATAGAAATGTTCTATGACAGCGTGTCAGTACAGGATTATTAGCAGAACTAGTTTAGCTGTGAAAGTTACACACAGGCAGGATCAAAGGCAAAAAAAAACAGTATTTGCAGGAGGAGGTGATTTCTATTTCAAAGTCAGTGAATCCATAGGATGTATTTGAAGCTTTATGAGTCAGTTCATTTGCTGCTCATCCCTCCGACGCTCAGATTAAGATTACTGCCACCACACAACGGCGGTGAGACCAGTGGGCAGCAATCAGAGCTCAGGCAGGATTTGTCAGACGGAATGACACCCCAGTCCCGCCGGGTCTCGGCGCAAAAAAAAACGACCTGGCGCTTTTCGGCAGCTTGGAATTTTTTCTACAGATAGCGACGGAGAACATCGCAGTCACAACAACCTTCCTGCCACATATACGAGTGCGTGCACGTACATGCCGCCTTTTTTTCCCATCCTTTCATCTGCCTTTTTGGGAGGTTTTTTTTTATTATCAGTGGCATTGACTCTAATCTTTTGACTTCCCTCAAACATTCTCTTATCAAAGGAGACCCCGCAGGAACTGGGATCATTTATAGAACGCTTCGGATTACAAGAGGAGCAAATCCCGTCGCAAACAATATTCGTTTAACTCGAGCTACAAAGGAGAACACATTTGTTTCCATCTTAAGTGAGTGACTTCCATCAGTGATGGATTGTGGGTGATGGAGAGGGGGGGGGGGGGTCTCAGATGTCTTTCTTAAGCATCTCGCACAGAGGATGGATATAATTAGCGACTCTTTTTGGTGTTCTGGGTGGTCTCGCGCTACATGTCTGCGCTAGTTTTTATTACAAACAAAACACAGACAACCCCTGACAAAGCACAAAGATCAGCATTTTTAGGTCGCAGACAAAAAAAAAAAAAGCCGGCAACAACGGCCACCTCTCGAGTTTCTTGCTCCCCATGTCTGCGATGGCAGTTTGGATAAGCAGACGTAGAAATGATCAAAGGGACGCCAGGAATTCACCCGACGTGGATGTGCACTTGAATTACACTTTACAACCAGAATACCTGCTTTTCTAACACAAAACAGACACGAGTGACGTCAGAATGTGCCAGACTTCATCCCTAGTGTGATGTTGAGTTTTTACGGTTTTTATTCTTCTGGTCCATCTCGCTTATTTGAGAAAATCAAAGGAAGTTCTTACTGTACCTCTGATGTCTACAATGTCAAGATGGCATTTAGCAATAATGATGGAAATGACTTAAAGGGAATGTATTTTTGGGATAAACGTATTAGAAGTCGGGATTAACAGGCATGGGACAGGGGTAGGGAAAAAAGATTTCTACGAAGCTACAATATATATATATTGTGACTGTTGTGTGGAGCTTAAGAAAGAAGGGATAGAAGAAAAAGTTGGGAAAACAAACCCCCAACATCGCAGGTAAGGTAAAGTGCACATGCGTTTTATTAAACAATTCAGTATTTAAAAAAGAAACTATACTTAATTCAAGTTATTATGGGTAACAACACAAGCTCCCAAGATGGAAAAATGATGAAAAAGAAAAATATTATCCTTAAATATGGCTTCATACAAATACTGTGGATGTTAGAAGAAGGAAGAGTCGACCAAGGAAACGAGCCTTACGTTATCAATACGTTATTGAGTAATTATGACGTTACATTAAAGACTTTTCTTTTTCTTTTTTCGTCTTTTTTCCATTTTTTAAATCATGTATTAACAGTAAACAAAGCTAGCCCATATTGTAAAAAAAAATGTATATTTTATTTTTTAAATAGCGAAAATCACTTGTGAAAGTAACAAATTAAGCCTAATGAAAATATCAGTGAGTAAATTAAATATGGAAAAGTAAAGACAAAAAGTACGAAAGGAAATTTCATTTCTAAAACGTACGTTCTTTAAAACGTACAAAATCCACAAGTCATGCCACCGTATTTAAAAGCATCTCTACATCCAGCCACATATTCATATTTTGATTCATGATGAAATAAATCCGGGTAAACATTCCTCTATATTAAACTACGAGCTGGACGTGATGACAAGCGTTTCTGTCTTTTCTGCAGAAACTCTCCTCGGTTAACGCGACACCAAAAGTGAGTTACAGCCTCATTTGAATCCGGGCTAATTTATGTGACAAAAGAGAAACACATCTTCACTCACGTGTGTGTGTGTGTGTGTGTGTGTGGTCCTGTATTTAAATCTCGGGGTTTCTGCAAGTGTGTTTAGTCAAGCAAAGAGCGAGAGAAAATGTATGCAAAACATTAAAAGGACGGATTGCTGCGCACACAAGAGCAGTAAATGAAGGCTGCATTAACAGAAATAGCAAATGACGGAGAATATCGGGGCGGATGGAAGGCAATTCAACCGGAGGGGACTTAAAAAAGCAAGAGATGAGGGCGGAAGGTCTTAGGAGGCGGTAATAGGTTTAATTTCTCCTGCAGCCGCGGCGAGAAGCTTTTCCACTTTGACTGTATTTAACATCAAAGTGAAGCAGGAACAATGGAGGCAGCCAAGGTCAATCATTGTTCTCGCCGAAGAAATGTATTTCAGCGCCTCGGCTGCTTCTGCCGCCACCTCTCTCCACCAGCGCCTGATTTGTGTGTGTTTGGGTTTGAAAACGCGGGGCTTTGAGATTGCGGCGGTAATTTATGGGAGTTTCCATCTAATGTTTGGTTTCATTAGCACGTCGTCTAGACGCGTTTCCACGAAAAAGAAAAAAAAAGTGCATACATGGGAGAGAAGGCGATTGATGTGCACGTAAAAACATCCTCGCCGCCCGTGATAAAATGTCATGTTTGAACTCGGACGAGGCCGGTGAATACAAATGCCCGAAAGGACGAGGGGTCACGGGTGTGTACACAACCAGGAGATGGATCGGGCTCGGACCCGCACAGTACAAACACTGGTCAGATCCAGGACATTTTAGCCCTTTTTGGGCGTCCTCTTTCTTTGTGAAGTCATCAAGGTTGTCAAAGTGGCCGGAAATACATGAATGAAGAGAAGAAAGTTGATGTCAGGCGGAGATTTTAGACTGTGACTCAGCATTTTCGAAGACAAAACGGTCCCAGGATCATGACTTTTCGAGAGCATTTCCTACAAAAACTTGCCAACTGCTGCTGCGTCTGCTCCTCTGTGATCTTCAACATACGAAGACATTGTTGGTCACGTCACCTACAAGATGTGACTTTTGTTAAAGCCTGGAACATATTCAGAAAGATGGAGACTGTTAAAGCAGAAACATGGCGAAGGATAAAAAAGAAACAACAACTATGAGTAATACCGACCGCTGCGCTGTACACTTGAAGTTACATAATGACCTTGAAAGTGGTTGTGAGCTGAAATAAAAACATATTTTTTACTGTGGTTCAGTATTGAACTGCAAGATGAATGTAGCTTAAAGTACTTTAATAATGCCATTATAACAATGTTTAAAAATGGTTGCTTAGTTTCAGGTCTAGTCAAAGGGCGGCTAAATCCAACGTTGTTGCGCAATTACTTATTGTGTCTTCAACTAAAGATTGCTTGATCGCTAATTCATTTTTAGAAAAATAGTGACTGAGGTTTTCTGCTTTTCTAGACACAAACATACCTTCTACAGTACAGTACTACAGTACATCACATAACCTTATTTCTAGTGGTGATTTTTGGGCAAGAATATTACGTGTAGCGATACAGGGACAACAATATAATGTACTGCGATTCAGTAGGAACAAGAATTAGAGTTTTTTTTAGAGATTTTCCTTTATTAGTCCCACAAGGGGAAATTTTACTTGCAGCAGCATCAAGGGAAAAACAAAAATACAATAAGCAAAGCACACACAAAAATAGAAAAAAAAAGATTTAATAAAATACTTAAAGAAGAATACAATATAAAGAAATTCTAGATTTAAATACTCAAAAAATAATCAAAAAGAATATCTAAGAAAGAAGTTGTAACTGCTTTTATTCCTTTTTTTTTTTAAAGAAAATATGTCCAAACATTAGCTTTTAAAGCTGATGGTTTCGACTGTATCCTCTTGCCCCCAGTTATAGCCGGGGTCTCTATGGATTTCATTGTCACTTTAGCTGCTGAGGATGTTATGACTGCTGCCTTTATATACTAATATAATATATACAATACAGTGCTTTTTAAAATGGTTAAAGTGAAAAATGATTGTGATATAGCTGTGTATTGATAAACATAATCTTATAACTCAATACCTTCATATATAACTTATCAGATGCATTATTTAAAAACGTCTTATCTTCCACTAAGAGACTTGAGAGTTTATTTTAATGTAGTCAACACTATCCTTCGACACGAACGGGCGACTGACTTGTGCGCTAATGCGTCACTAACGCCTTCTTCCCCGGAATAGAAAAAACTTCTCTTGCAGTGGCTGAAAGTTGAAAGTAGATTTCAAGAGCATCCCGTCGACCCCCCACTGTTTTTCTAGGTCTTTCCCACATCGGGGCCACGTGACCGTGGAGCGCTCAGGAATTCTGTTTGATTGGAGCGCCGCGCTCTCAGCCCCGGTTCTGGCTGCTCGCGGGCCCGTCACCCGCCCTCCTCTACATAATACATTACAGTCTGCGGCGCCATTACAACCCAAATCCTTTATGATGATCCGACATAAAAGCTCATCAGTGACAATCCGGCTTCATGAGAGGAGACAGAACAAACAATCGGCATCACTCGGATCTGTATCTCATCTGGGCCGCGAGCTTCAAAGGCTCTCGTCGTGAAAACAGTGTAGGACGGTCCGAGTGAATAATTGAGGAAACATCCAGTTTAGGAAATTAAAAGGCTCTGAGAGAAGTAAATAAAGTCCTTGACTTCCACATGTACTTCCTGTGAGTCGCTGTAATGGGCACACCTGAATCTATTGGCCTCATTATTCCGTCTTTTGTTTGTTCCGTGTCCAGGTCCAGACATGATGGAGACTCTGGCTCGCGCTCCAGTCACGGCACCTCCAGTCTGCGGTCGAGTGGGTCGGTTTGAAGGTGAGGATTATGAGTCGCGAGATAATGACCGTGTTTAAAAACAGTCGTGGTAATGTTTGCTGTGAATAATTCAGGGAGGAAAAAACTAAACTCTTCATTTAAAAAAATAGCTTTAGGTACAAGTCAAGCATTGTAGCCATCATATAATGCTAAATTGCTAATGTAGCTAAAAGCTAAGCTAAATAAAGCTAATATATCCAAACTAAATTCTATTGCTATCGTTTCCAAATGCCTAACAGAACTTAAATTCTTAACACTTGTATCTAAAACACTCAAAAAAATAAATGAAATTTAATAAAATACTTATTTACAAACAAAGGTACTATAAGTATTGAGCTAACAAACCAACAAATCAAATGAAGAAAAAATGTAGTGTTTAATTTAGCTATAACCAATGTTGTTATAGTTGGTGGTAATGATAACACAACTAAAATGAAAAGCTAATAAATTCGAATTTATGACAAACACATGCTAAGCTAATTTGTGCTTATTCTAACGCAACAAAAATCAAAAGCTAAAAAAAAATCTTATGTCAACGCATGCTAAGCTAATTGGTGCTTATGCTAACGCAACTAAAATCGAAAGCTAAGAATATTGTATTTATGTCAAACACATGCTAAGCTAATTGGTGCTATTTCTAACGCAACTAAAATCAATAGCTAATAAATTTGTATTTATGTCAAACACATGTTAAGCTAATTGGTGCTAATGCTAATGCAACTAAAATTGAAAGAAAATAAATTCGTATTTATGTCAAACACATGCTAAGCTAATTGGTGCTAATGCTAATGCAACTAAAATCAAAAGCTAATAATTGTGTATTTATGTCAAACACGTGCTAAGCTAATTGGTGCCATTTCTAACGCAACTAAAATCAAAAGCTAATAAATTCGTATTTATGTCAAACAAATGCTAAGCTAATTGGTGCTAATGCTAATGCAACTAAAATCAAAAGCAAAGAAATTCGTATTTATGTCAAACAAATGGCAAGCTAATTGGTGCTAATGCAACTAAAATCAAAAGCTAATAATTGTGTATTTATGTCAAACAGCTTAAGTTCAGTCTAGTAAGTAAAAAAAAAACTCAAACTAAAAGCTTGAGGCTAACCCATTTTTACAAAAATAGTGATTTAATGTTTCTGTTTTTCAATAGAATTCTAGTGCATGTCAAACACGTGCTAAACTGCATCGTAAAGTACTGAACCTTTGAACTAGTTAAAGTGCTAACTAGTATAATAGTAGCAGCTCAGGTGCTCTAGTCTTTCAATAAACCACCAAAAGTGAATGAGGCAAAACCGAAATGTGTTAAAAAAAACATCCATATCAATTATCTCGTCAAGCTTAGCTTGAATGCTAACAAAACAAAATCTATTACACGCCACTTAGTCCTTTAAGTGAATAAATATGTCGAATCCAAATATTAAAGACGGGAATCATTTGGCTTCCGTGTGTGTGTGTCCCTGGAATGTGTGTATTTCCAGCCGTCAAAACCAATCCCCGCAAGTTAAACAGCTGGACCACATTTCCCACAAATATCTCCCACCAGCAAACCCGCCCACCCCAAAATAAAACACCCACTACCCCGCCCTAGCTTCCTGCATCCAAAAGAAGAAAAAAAAAACTTAAATTACAGATTGTGTGTGTGTGTGTGTGTTGAATGTGTGTTTGCGGGCGGTTCGGGACACCCTTCCCTCCTTCACATGCTTATCATTTTCTCATTCCACAACGGTTTCCGACAAGTTCTGGGGCTATTTTAAGGTCGTTTCCAACACCTGAACCAGAGGCTCAGTTTTCCTGCATATCGAGTCAGACGCGAGTATTCACCTCCGCCGTCGTCCTCCAGACGTCTTCCTCGACTTCACCGAATCAGCGTGTTTACGCTAAAGTGTAGCTGCAACATATGGAGGCAATTTCTATAATGAGCTCGGCCGACATGCGGAATGGATTACTGTATCTTCGGATATTTACAGGAGGTTTTTTTTTTTTTAACCGTCTAGACACAGTCGAAGCAGATTTAAGTCACCGTCGCTGAAGAGAGTTATCAGCGAGATCGACGAGGACAATAGTACGTTTAAAACACTCGTCACGGTCGCCATGTGTGTTGCAGAAAGATAAACTAGTAACTGAAAATCGAAAAATAGACTAGAAATTTAAAAAAAAAGTTAAAACAATAGATTAAAGTGAGTCAGTGAAATAGTCTCGTATATTACACGATTATTTTCGTCGTAATGGTTCAATGATAGTTAAATAATTATGCTTTTATTTACTTCAAAGGAAAAGAAATACTAATACATGTTTAACATGTAGAAGATACTTGAACACGAGGATAAACTATATGAAAAACACAAAACGACTTATAAATAAAATTAGAATATTTTTTAACTATAATAATAAAGAAATGTAGGGTTAGTATATGAACTAGTGATGTTTCGATGAAGCTTCATGAAACAGTGTCATTATCTCCTGAGTCCACTAGATGTCACTCTTTGCTCTATAATCTATAGCTTTGAAAAGTTATTCTATTGAAACCTCACATCCTTTTTTAAGCTGAGGGCGCCCCCTACTGTCCTCTGAAAAATATATTACTGTTTCATGAAGCTTCATCGACACATCACTAATCTGAACATTAATTTAAAGTGTATTCATGCTCTATTTAACCTCATAAGAGTTATATTTTATATTTATCATATTTATTTTATGGTTTAAATTTCAATGAAGTGTTTGTAAAATTAAACAATTGAATAAAACAATTATTTAATATAATTTATTTAAAAAATAGTTTTATTTTAAAATTCACAATTAACATGTATTCACAGTTTGTTCATGTTTGTGTTGCAATGAAACATCCGGCCATAAGATGGCCTAGGTCACGTCCTCCGCTGCTAAAGGAACAGTGAAATCCTGTGGTGACTGAGGACGAGAGGATACAGTCAAAACTCCAGCAGCTTTTAAAGCTAATGTGTAAATAACCTTCACAAATGTGAAGTCAAATCCGACCTCGCAGCTAATTGAATATTGAAATCCCGCAAAAGATCATAGCGATGACTGAGGACGAGAGGATACAGTCGACTACAGCAGCTTTTAAAGCTGAAGTTTGGACATATTTTGGTTTAAAAACAAATGTAAGCAGTTTGGACTTCGTCGAGAGTCATGTGGTCTGTAAATTCTACAACACTAGAGTCAATTTCCGACAATACTACACATGTATCCTACAGTATCGCAATACTTCTTGTTCTTGCCGCTGTATCACGTTAGGTATCGCCGTATTCTTGCAACATAAGCTGATCAAAGGAGTTGCGTGTTAAACAGAGACAGGAAGTGAGTGATCAAAAGGCTCAAATGTCACCAGACTTCAGCGAAAACAAAGGATTTTCGGGTGAAAGTCGAGAGTAAATTTCTCGCCCCAGGTCCCAAAAGAGCGACTCTGTCGCGGAGGCAGATCCTCCGCTAATGCAGGAGCCGCTCGAGAGCGACCCCCGTCCTCTCACAGCGGGAGCTCGCCAGTGCGACCATCCTCTCCACCCAGCATGCATCTCTCTCTCTCTCTCCACCCAGCATGCATCTCTCTCTCCACTCGGTCGCAGCAGAACGTGCCGAAGGAGGACCGAGCGAGGAAACCGAGGCTAATGGATGCGTCTATCGATGTTTCCCATTCAGGGCGCCGTAAACGATAGTCCCGACGATTGTGTCGCGGAGGAACAGAGCGCGGCCGTCATTATGACAAGGAAGGTTATTGTTCGGCCCCCCGCGGAGCCTCTCTCCGGGGTCCAGGAGCTGGTCCTCCGTCACTCACTCCGCTGGCTGTTACTCACTGTTTCACTCCGTATCACCTTTTCACACCAGCGCGCCGAAGACCCAAGTGTTTCGCTAATAGATTTTCATTTTTTTAAGATGGCAGCCTGCCCTTGAAATATTGATTCACTCACCACTTTTTTTTTTCTCTCTCCTCTTCCTCCTCCTCCTCCTCCTCCAGCATCTGCGTCAGTGAGTGAGTGTGTGTCCTGTCAGTTCACATCAGCGTGTGTGTGTGATGAATATGAACACAATCCGCCGGCCTGTAGGTTTGGCAAGAGACCACCTCCAGCTGGACCCCCGTGTGTGTCTGTGTTTGTGTGTGTGTGTGTGTGTGTGTGTGTGTTTGTGTGAGTGTTTTTTCATGTCAGCCCAAATCCCCGAGCGCTCAGAACAAACGAAAGGAGTGAACTTTTGTCTAAAAGAAAAGAGAGAAAAAAGCGTCTATTTTAAGGACAGATTTTGTGTGACGTGATGGAAAAAGTAATTATGAATCTTTAATAGTTTTATTAAGAAATACATTTATTTTATATTAAGAAAATGTATAAATATATACTTGCAATATATTTTTTATAAATAAATGTAATCGATTAAATGTAAAATATTTAATAATATAATTTGCTAAATTAACCCAATGAGCTAATACAGATAATAATAAAGATTAATTAAAGGAACATTTTAAATAAAATAACTATTAATTATTGAATATTATTCATATCAGTTAAAATACCTATGATTAATGTATTCTCTATAGTATTTATATTTTTTAATTTACTAACCAAATGGTTAATTAAATGTTTTAATTCATATTATAACATTTTTATTCACGATTTTGTGAATTTAAACATGTCTAAATTAAGTCGAACTAACGTTGATGTCATTTCCTGTTCCTGTGATTTCAGAGCTCGGCTCCAGACGTGATTCCAAATGTGAAGAGACGCAAGAACACACACCTACACACACTTGCAGACACACACACACACACACACACGGTAGAATCTAAAAATAAAAATCCTCAACATCCGTCGACATCAAAGGCACGAATGTAAATCAAACATTTTAAATTATTTAAATGGATTCTTCACCAGAAACGCAACCAAAAAAAAAACAACATGGAGTCACTTTAATAATTTCTCCGACGTTAATCAAAAGTGAAACTTTCCCGTCGTCGGACTTTAAATCACGTTGGATACGATCTCGGGGAGTGGGAGAGCGGACACGGTCGGGCTCCCTCAGAAGTCGCGGCATAAATAGGATCCAGAAACCAGATTAACAAACCAAAAAAAAAAAATGATATAGAAGGAAATTGAAACGGTGGAGAATCAAAGGAGGCGAATATATAGACGACGGTGTTTGTGTCGAGCTTCTCTTTTAACTAGTTAGCGACACGCTAACGGTTTGACCTAAATACTGACGAATTATACACATTTTTGATGCTTTGAAATGAACGCCACATGGTAGCAGAATGGCTTCAGTACATTTTAACTCAAGTAGTTATTAATTGTAATATACATTTTAATTAAAAATTATTAAAAGTATTAAAATGTGAGTTAAACACACGACATGAAGGATTTTATACGGATGTTAATTCATGAAATTCAACTTAAAAGCCTTTTTTTTTAAATTTCCAATTGAACTTGCACGGCGTTTGAATTAAACATGGATCCCGATGTTTATTTCTTTATAAACTCTTCTCACGCTCGGCCCCGAAGAAGAAGAAGTCGGTTCGAGCTTCTCTTCGGGCGCAGCATTTCCACTTATCTTAAAATGATTCAGTGGTTAAATGTCAGAGCTGTCGCTGCCATTAAGGGCAGCATGTTTGAAGGAAGGGCAGCCTCCCCTCTTCCTCCCCTCCTCCCCTCCTCCGTCCTCCTCCCCCTGTTCTTCTGTCTCTTCCCATCATCCCTCTCGCCGCTCGCCAGCGTCGCCGCCCCCAGCGTCCGTCCAGGATGGTTAGCGGGCTGATGTGCAGACCCTGTCACTCAGATTAGGGCCACGATGTCAGCTCCTGGCTCTTCCTCCCTCACGCCGGCCCAGATCTTCCTCCCTGTCAGCCCGGACCCGCAGCCAGAGGAGACCTTAGAACGCAACCCCCCCAACCCCCCGACCTCGTCCACTCCCGTCGATTCCAACGCTGTCATTCAAATTCGTGAGTCGTGGCAACGTGACCCGGCGGCGAGGACTGTGCTTTTGCGTCGACCACCAGGCTATGATCGCATTTTGTTTGCTGCCCCCGCTGTTAGGCGAGTGTAATTACAAGCTGTCGTGAAAACTGAAGGGTCTCCGGCCTGGAGGCGAGTTGAAATACAAGACCTTTTAAATGCCGTTTCAAATTAAAATGAAAGACTCTAACATCAAGCACACTTTAAAAATGTAAAACAAAACCAAAAAATATCACAAAATTAACAAACGAACGAGTATATATGTTTAGTATTGTTGAGTACTTGACTCTGGTGTTGTAGTATTTACAGACCACATGACTCTTGACAAAGTCGTAACTGCTTTCATTTGTTTTTTAAATATGTCCAAACATCAGCTTTAAAAGCTGCTGGAGTCCACTGTATCCTCTCGTCCTCAGTTATCCCCAGGATTTTATTGTTATTTAACTGCAGAGGCTGTGATGACTGCTGCCATCTAGTGGACGTATGCTTAATTGCAACACAAAAATGAGAAAACTGTTTGAATAGTTATCTCGTATTTAAACTAATATTATTGATTTTTAAAATGTTGGTTAAATATGATGTTCTAGCCATAAACAAAGAACAATATATGGTTTATAAAAATGTACTTTGAAGAAAAATACATTGCTGTCAAATACCGCTACCAATTATATTGACATTGACATTTTCTTGAACAAAATAAACTGTGCCTTGACAGCCATGAAAAAAAGTAAATTCTTATTGAATTTACACTTTTGTGTTTCGCATTTTAAATAAATAAATAAATAAATGTAACCAGATATTTTAACATTTATAAAGTATCATAAAATCTCAGCTCCAGGTAGTAATGGTGATGAAACTTCATGAAACAGTGTCATTATTTTCAGAGTCCACTAGATGGCGGTCTCTGCACTATTTTCCTTTGTTTTGAACAACTGTTCTAATGAAAGATCACATCATTTTTAAACTGATGGCACCACCTACTGACCTCTAAACAACATGACACTGCTTCATGAAGCTTCATCAGACCAGTGTTTACATTTTTCAAGACTTTAAAAGAAGTTATTCCAATTAAAGATGTTTTTAGAGCTAATATTCGTTTTCTAAGACTCTTAAGATCCTCTAGAAACCCTGTTTTCTTGAAGGCTTCGGACGAAGCCCTGCTGACCTCGACCACAGCAACACACCACAGACGATGACGACTTGTTTACAAAAACCTGACATGACTCACGGTTACACAACGACCAACAAACTGGTCCGAGGCGTCGAGGTTAGCTAACGCTAGGATGTTTGGATGCTACGCTAGCTCGTCCCAGGGAACATTCAACGCTGTCGGTGAGTTTGTGCTGAACGAGAAACCATCGACCGTTGACTGTACCCTGTGTCTGAGTCCTTTGTCCTCGCCGGGGACCAGCGGAGAACAAGAGGTTTGTCGGGAATCCTGATCCCCCCCCAAAGAATCCTGATCCCCCCCACAAAAGGTCACAATCAACATTCATTGCTGTCGGTGGGTTTAACGTTGGGTAGAGCTCACTGAACGATGAATGCAACTGTGGCCCAGATTCCAGCCCCTCAACCACAACAACAACAACAACAACAACAACAACATGTTGATCATGTCGGTGCAGACTGAAGGGACAGGAAGTTGGGATGGAATTCTCGGGTAAGATGGTGGAAAATGACCTTTGGAGGAAAAATGACTGATGTTGAATATTTGACTGTTTTTAAATAAAGATTTTTTTTTTTTCCTCCAGAGGATTTTGGAATTTTTCTTCTTCACATAAAGAACGTTTAACATGAAACTACAGAGTAATTATACCTTGTAATGATACATTTAAATTAATTAATTTTTATTCTAAAGAGAAATAAACAAGATGTAAATAATTATTCATACAGATTAGTTGGTTTTTAAAGACCATTCATTCAAAATTACATATATATATATATTTAAATACATATATATATATCGTATTGAGTAGCAGAAAGAAAGTATTAACTCTACATTTAATTTTAATAAAAAACAAAACAAGCTAAGTTAGTTGGAAGAAAATAATAATGATTAGATGTAAAAAAGAAAAGTAATTTAGTTAATTCACTTTAAAACAATAAAATATTGTTTCTATCATCATTCGTTTGTTAAATCATCAGTATTTTTGTACCAAAAACTTTGAGTTCTCAGTGAGACTCAAAGTTTTGTGTAAGAGGAAACAAAAACGTTTAATTTACTCTTTTCTTTTCAACTAGTCACAATTCTGGCCAAATTTTTTTTATTCACCAGGAGGTTGTATTTTTATTATTATAAATTAGAATTAATAGGACAGTAGGGGGCGCCCTCAGCTTAAAAATGATGAGGTTTCAGTAGAATAACTTTTCAAATCAATTATAGAGCAAAGAGTGACATCTAGTGGACTCAGGAGATAATGACACTGTTTCATGAAGCTTCATCAACACATCACTACAAGCTGCTAGTGATGTGTCGACGAAGCTTCATGAAACAGTGTCATGTTGTTTAGAGTTCAGTAGGTGGCGCCATCAGTTAAAAAGTGATGTTTCTTTAGAACAGTTGATCTAAACAAAAAATAATAGTGCAGAGACCGCCATCTAGTGGACTCTGAAAATAATGACACTGTTACATGAAGCTTCATCAACACATCACTACAAACTGCTGTAGTAAAAAAATATTTTATTTAATATTTTAACTTCATTTGTGAAGCTCCGACAGCTGAACAGAAGAAATGATTTGACGGTAAACACGTTTGATTTTTAATGCGTTCAGTGTTTTTGACTTTTTTTTTTCTACACAATTATCTACACACGACAATAATCCTGAGAAAGAGAGAGAATTAAAAATCAGAGAAACATGAGCTCAAGTCAGGAACACAACCTGTAAAAGTAAAAAAACATTTTAAAAATACATTTCTGTTTCCAAAGCTTGACGTTGTAACACACGTTAAAAAGACATTCAAACCTAGTTCATATGTAATTTGAGTTATTTTACACCTTGTTTAACGCTGATCGTGATTTTAATGCAGAATAAAAAGCATTTATTAACAGACATTTTTCTTTTATCAAACTGCTCGGGACCAACAAATGATTTCATTTCCTCTGCCGAGTTGACGACGGCAGCCTGCAGGCCTGGAGATTCACCTGATAAAACCGTGTTATGAGTTCTATAAATAGACGCCCGGAGATCTTAAAAGTGTTTTTTTTTGCGGAGACGCTCCTGCGGGGGAATCGTCCCGTCTTCTTCTTCTTCTTCTTCTTCGCCGCCGCCGCCCGGATCCGAAGGCGCCTGATAAGGAGGCGACTAATTACGAGCGCGTCGGCATCAGTTAATTGTGGAGATGAGGCGGCGGCGGAGCGTTGGGGTTTTTTTTTTTTAAAACATCCACCGAGATTAGGGGTGCGGCGGAGGGTGAGGGGGGGCGACGTGTCACTGTCTGATGTCGGCGGGGCGCAGCTGCCGCTCGCCCTCGGCCAGGAAGATCTGCATGGCTCGGTACAGGAGGTGGACGCCGAGCTCACGCTTCCTCTTCGGAGGCCAGTTGGACACCACGCCGTAGAAGTCTCCCCTCTTCTGGTTGGTCAGCATCTTCAACCCTGTGAGGATCGGAGAGAGAAAACAAAAAAAGTTAAGTGTCTGCTGCTGCCATTTGTGACAATGTCGTCGAGCGGCTCTGACCCAGGGCCTCCACCATGCTGGCCTCCCGGGTGTACGCCTCCACCGGGATGACGTTTTGGAAGCAGTGCAGCGAGACGACGCCCTGGTCGTCGCCCCACACCTGCAGGATGTGCTGGACTTTCCGGCAAAGTTTCTGAAATGGAAATTGGATGTAGAAAAAAACTAGTGTCAATGAAGCTTCATGAAACAGTGTCATTATCTCCACTAGATGTCACTCTTTCCTCTATAATCTATTGCTTTGAAAAGTTATTCTAATAAAACCTCGCATCATTTTTGAAGCTGAGGGCGCCCCCTACTGTCCTCTTGGTTGGATTTTGAACATGTTTTTTTTATACTGATGTGTCGATGAAGCTTCATGAAACAGTGTCATAATTTTCAGAGGACAGTAGGGGGCGCCCTCAGCTTCAAAAATGATGTGATGGTTCAATAGAATAGCTTTTCAAAGCAATAGATTATAGAGCAAAGAGTGTAAAGAGTACCAAAAACAAATGTGTTTGAAGTATCCCTTGTGTTGTCCCGAAGATAACACAAGGGTTAAGACTACTTGTTTTCCGACTCATCTTTGGTCTACAATGAGTCTCTGAAAGACTTCTGTTCAAAATACTATTTTGGGAAAACATTTGTGCTCCAGTTTAAAGCATTGATGTGTCGATGAAGCTTCATGAAACAGTGTCATTATTTCCTGAGTCCACTAGATGTCACTCTTTGCTCTATAGTCTATTGCTTTGAAAAGCTATTCTATTGAAACCTTAAATAATTTTCAAGCTGAGAGCGCCCCCTACTGTCATCTGAAAAATATGACACCGTTTCATGAAGCTTCATCGACACATCACTACCAAAAACAAATGTGTTTAAGGTATCCCTTGTGTTGACCCAAAGATAACACAAGGGTTAAGACTACTTGTTTACCGACTCATCTTTGGTCTACAATGAGAGTCTCTGACGGACTTTTGTTCAAAATACTCTTTTCGAAAAACATTTGTGCTCCAGTTTAAAGCAGTGATGTGTCGATGAAGCTTCATGAAACAGTGTCATTATTTCCTGAGTCCACTAGATGTTACTCTTTGCTCTATAGTCTATTGCTTTGAAAAGCTATTCTATTGAAACCTTACATAATTTTCAAGCTGAGAGTGCCCCCTACTGTCATCTGAAAAATATGACACCGTTTCATGAAGCTTCATCGACACATCACTACCAAAAACAAATGTGTTTAAGGTATCCCTTGTGTTGACCCAAAGATAACACAAGGGTTAAGACTACTTGTTTACCGACTCATCTTTGGTCTACAATGAGAGTCTCTGACGGGCTTTTGTTCAAAATACTCTTTTCGAAAAACATTTGTGCTCCAGTTTAAAGCAGTGATGTGTCGATGAAGCTTCATGAAACAGTGTCATTATTTCCTGAGTCCACTAGATGTCACTCTTTGCTCTAAAATATATTGCTTTGAAAAGCTATTCTATTGAAACATCACATAATTTTGAAGCTGAGGGCGCCCCCTACTGTCCTCTGAAAAATATGACACTGCTTCATGAAGCGTCATCAACACATCAGAAAAAAAGAAAACATGTTAAAAATCCGACCAAAAGCTTATTTTACCTTGGAGGTCTTGTCTCCCTTGTGGTACTCCAGCGCCTCATAGAGGTGGCTGTAGGGACGCGAGCGCTTCCCCTTCCCCACGTAGAAAATGGCGCGGACGAAGGTCTGGAAGCATTCCTGCTGAGTCATGCTACGACTCCGGAAGGGGAGGTTGTTGGTCACTCTGATGGAAGAAACATTTGTCAATAACTAGACGTCAGGTACCACCTGTGAATAATACATTCATGGGATACAAAAAATCTAAAATAGAGAATTAAAAATTGTGAATGACATCACCCACGTTTCAAGGTCATTGTAATAGAAGTGAATTTATTTTTGTAATATTTTTATATCATTTAGTAAAGGGAAAAAATGAAAATGTGCAAACATTTATGTTCAGGCCACTACAAAGACACTTTTGCTTGACACAGCAAACGACAAGCATCTCAGGACCCAGGGTCACAAGTAAACACATACATTTCTACAATTTATTTTCTATTTTGTTAGCGTCTGTTAAGATTTTTTTTTTCACGCATTAACGCTAGCGATGTGTTGACGAGGCCTCATGAAACAGCTACATGATAAAGATTAGCGTGACTGGCCACTAGATGCCACTCTCTGCCTAGTGATGAAGCTTCATAAGCAGTGTCATTATTTTCAGAGTCCACTAGATGGTGGTCTCTGCACTATTTTGCTTTTGTTTTGAACAACTGTTCATCATTTTAAAACTGATGGCGCCACCTACTGACCTCTAAACAACATGACACCGTTTCATGAAGCTTCATCAGCCCGTTTTTAAACGTAGACTGCCATCTAGTGGTTATTCAAACTAGTGACACTGTATAATGTTTTGAAATATTCAATAAAAAGAGAGGATAATGTTATAGGGAAAAATAGGGATTTAAGTCTAGGGTGGGATTTAATATTTTTTTGGTAGTCGATATGTTTCTGATTGAACCCTTGTGTCGGCCCGAAAACAAATGTGTTTGATGCATCCCTTGTTTTGAAGAATGACCCATCTTTTCTTAGAATTTGCAGCTCTTGAGGGCTAATACAACTACATTTAATTGAATAAAGTAAATAAAAGGAATAATTCTTAGGTTTCAACGGCTATGAATGTGTGTGTGTTTTGTGCATGAGATGGTATGAGAGACAGAGCAGTTGCAGCAAATGACTAAATCTGATGTGATTTACGTTTAAATACATTAATATATATACACATTTAAGTATTATAGATAAAGATTTCCAGTAAAAATAATCCAAATCATTTATACAAAGTTCTACAGCTCAAGGAAAGTTAAGTTTAATACCATTCAACATTAAATTTAAAACTCCAAATCGACCGACACCGGCCACAAAGTATCTTTTTGGGACAATTGAACCCATAAATGTTGATTTTAACATGAAATAAAAAAGGAAAAAACATGCCTTTGATCTCACTGATTTTCAAAATAAAACACTTCTCCCTCAAAGCCTGGTAACACTATCAGCCGTGGACACAAACATTGGTCGGACAATAACTGTTGCTCAAAGCAAAACGTCACTTTAAGAAGCCGCTTTGTGTTCACTATTGTTAGTGTGTCAATATTTAATTATTATTATTTAAACAAAATACATTTTCCAGATATTTAGAGATTTTAAATGTGAAATATTTGATTGAAAATGAAGGCCTTCATTTTTATATTTTTCTTAGATCCACGATTTTAATGCCTGTTTTGATCACGCCCACTTTGTTTATACAAGGATTCCCTTGGAGGTGGAGACTTCCGGATTAGTGACGCGTGGTGACAAACCTTGATGTTTGACCAATCGCAGCAGAGTGGGCGTGGTTATGTTAAACAAGATTTATTCTCCTGAAAGCAAAGTGTTTTCAGTGGGCGGGGCTTAAGGTCATTTTCTAATGTCAATATTTCATTTAAAAGAGAGTTTTGTACAAACAGACACTGATGATACAATAGAGTCCAACATCTATTTAAGATACACTTACATCAACACATGAGTTGTTCCTCGTGAACCCTGATATAATAACCTTCAAGGGGACAAACCTGGGGTCGAGCAGCAGGTAGTTGAAGCTGGACTTGATGACGCCTTCCCTCCACTTGCGGTTCTGATCCGGCTGGTCAAACTGCTGACACAGCGCCTGCTCGTCCTCCTGGCAGTCCGGCAGGTTGAAGGTCTGAAGGGCCAGATTGAGTTCCGGACTGTAACCCAGGTCTGCGCGGGAAGACGTCGCGACACCTTTCTGTGGCTTCTCACCCGGGGCGGCCGGCGGGAGGTTGGACACCAGCACCAGCCGAGCCAGCCTCTTCATGTAGGTCGGCCTGGTGCGTCTGTTGATGGGTCCCGGGCTCTCGCCGAGCTCCTGCAGCCTCAGCCTCAGCTCCCCGTCCGTCAACCCCTTCATCGGACTCTCCCGGTCCGGTCTCGGACCACGATTCTCCTTCATCTCGTCCCGCATGCCGCGCCAGTCGTACACCAGCGTCTCCTCGCCGCTCGCCTCCGAGCTGAAGGACGCGTTGGACTTGGGCGGGATGCGGGTCTCGATCAGCGCGTGGCCCTGCTCCGAGTCCGTGTAGAGGTACTCCACCGGCTCGTCCGCGTCCTCCAGGATGTGCGGGCGTCCCCCGGGGGTGTAGGACAGGCGGGCCGGGGTGGCGTGGCCGGACACTCGGCTCACGCTGTACCTCGGCGTGGACGGCGGGTCCGAGCCAGACCTCCTCGGGGAGAAGTAGGCGGAGCTGGACGAGGACTCGGACGAGGACTCGGTGCGAGGGCCGCAGTCCTCCGTCAGCCACACCTCGTCCGTCGCCTTGTCCGAGTCGGTCACGTCCTCCGTCAGAAGGTCGTCGTCCTGGAACCCGTTTTCTCTGATGGCCTGGATGACCTCCTCCAGGTTCCTCTCGTACGCCTGGGTCGACGTCTCCGGATCGCCTTCCAGGATCAAGGTGTCCTTGAGGGTTTGAGACCCGACGCTCGGAGACAGGATGATGGTGTCCGCCTGACTCCCGCTCAAGGTGCAGGACGGCGAGAACGAGCGACTCTCCGGCGACGATTCGGCGCTGATCGTCGGCGAGGTGTAGCCGGCGTCGCCGAGGGACTTCGGCGTCTGCTGGCGCTGGGTCCGGACCGGCGTGGGCAGACTCTCCTCGAACAGGGAGGAGGCGGTCATTTCGAAACCAGATCTGAAAGAGCATCGGCTCAGCCGGGAGCGCGTTCTTCCCGTCACGAAGGGACTCGGCGTGAACGAAAGTTCGGAAGGATTTTCCGACGATTCCACAGCGGCGTTGTGATCGGACTCTTTATTTGTGACTGGGATTTGAGTTTCTGGTTCAGGCCGAGGAGGATCAGCTTGTACAGGAGGTTCAAAACCATCGTGAGACAGTGTCTCGGTGTGTCTGGGGTGAGCAGACAAATCCAGAGCGCTGGTGTAGTGGTCACTCTCACAGCTGCTGTAGCTGCTCCCGGTAGTCCCGCTGCTGCTACTGCCGCCCCCTGCTGGCTGAGCCCGAGCAGCACCTCTTCCCTCCTCCCTGATCAGAACCGTCTTGTCCATCTCTTTCTCCTCCTCGCCGCTCTCCCGCCAAAAAACATAGACGTGATCCGGCGACGTGACGTCGACGCCCTGACGCTTGTGCGACATCGTGGTCAGACGCTCGGGGTCCAGGAAGCTGGAATACTGCGAGAGGTCAAAGGAAAGGTCGTCGGGAACGGACGCCCCTCGATTCTCCGGACTGAAGACGGGGAAGTAGTCGTCCACGTCCCTGAAGCTGACTCTCTTTCGGGCGGCGGGTCTGCAGGCGAAGGCCGGGAGGGTGTCCCTCCTGGACGGAGACATCGACACCCGAGTGCTGGACAACAGAGAAGGACCTTCAGGAGGCCACGGCAAGGACTGACGCGGGAGCAGCTCGGGGTCCACGTCCGAAAGTCTGGTGCTGAACCTCCCATTCATGGCGGAGCGGCGGAAGAACGAGGAGCGTCTGGTGCTGCTCAGAGCGGCTTCACCCAAGTCGCCGACCTCAGATGAGGCGAAGCTGCAGCTGGACGCGTCCGTCTGGTCGGAGAGCACGGCTGCGACGAGACAGAAGGACTTATTAAGAAATATCCGGCGTGAGGATTCTAGGGGTGAACTTACAGAACTCAAATTGTGGCGAGGCGTCATCTTCGGTTTCCACCGACGTCTTGAGATGCTCTTGGAGAAGGTGAACACATTTACGGTTCTCCTGCTGCTTCGCGAGATCCGAGGGCGTGTTTCCGTCCTGAGAGGTCGAGGAAACATCAGACCACGGTTCTACCTGCGATCTACTGAGGATCGGTTCCATCACAATATAGAGCGGTTGAATTTAACTTTTTTTTTTTATCTTTAATTATAATATTTTGAAACTCAATCATTTCTATATTGAAAAGGTTTCATTTTTTTATTTTTATTTATTTAATTTAAAATGTAAGTGTTTTCAAAATTAGTTATTTTCTTAAATATTGTGTTTGATATTCCAAATTTAATTTAAATAATAATCAATATTTCTTAATTTGTAGACCTTTCAATTCAATATTGTCTGGTGGCATCTTTATACCAAAATAAATACCAATCGAATTTTTTAATTATAATTATTTTAAAGGTGAATGATTAAAACGTAATGGATTAAGAAAATACATTTTGAATTATTTGAATAATAATATAAAACTGTGTTTAAAAACTAATAAATACATTCCAAATATTTGAATCGATGAATTTACCTACAATCTATTGAATTATATAACTTTTCAAAATGATCTTTAAACCTTTCAATATACAAAATATTGAATTAAATAATTAAATTAAAACTAATTAAACCTCTCGATATACAAGTTATTGAACTACATTATGTAAAAAATTTAAACGTCGCTTAAACCCTTCAATAAACTAATCATTCAATTAAATAATTAGATAAATCGAAAAAACTTTTAAGAAAATATTTTATTTTAAAAAAAAAATTAACCTTTCCATATACAAAATATAGAAGTAAATAATTGAATAAAAACAGATTAAACGTTTAGATATACAAGTTATTTATTTAAATTATTAAAAAAAAGAAATCCTTGAAATATACTAATTAATCAACTAAATAATTGAATAAATACAGATAAAACCTTTCGATATACAAATTATAAATTTCAATTATTAAAAAAAAACAATTAAACCTTTCAATATACTAATTATTCAACTGAATAATTAAATAAAAAGTAATTAAACTTTTCGATATTAAAGTTATTAATTTGCATTACTTAGAAAAAAACAATTAAACCTTTCAATATACTAATTATTCAACTGAATAATTAAATAAAAACTAATTAAACCTTTCGATATTAAAGTTATTAATTTACATTACTAAGAAAAAAACAATTAAACCTTTCAATACACAAGTTATACATTTACATTATTAAAAAAAACAATTAAACCTTTCAATATACTAATTATTCAACTGAATAATTTAATAAATACTAATTAAACTTTTCGATATTAAAGTTATTAATTTACATTACTAAGAAAAAAACAATTAAACCTTTCAATACACAAGTTATACATTCACATTATTAAGAAAAAATAACTGAATTCAACTGAATAATTAAATAAAAACAAATTAAAACTTTCGATACACAAGTTATTCAATTACATTATTAATAAAAAATAAATAAACCTTTCAATATACTAATTATTGAATAAAGTTATGAAATAAAAACAAATTCGACCTTTCAATATTATTTAAACTAAATTATAGAATTATTTGACTTATGTTACTCAATAAACGTTTGACATTTGAAATTCAACAATTCAATATTCTGACCTACGTCCTGATCCTTTGAACAAGTCCCTACTCACGTTATCTTTAAGATGTGCGTTTCCTCCGTTCATCAGCAGCAGCTTGAGGTTCTGGTAACATCCCCACACAGCAGCCACGTGAAGCGGAGTCAAGCCTTCCATCGATCTGCGACCATCAAAGCAAACCCAGAGAAATAACCAAAAACTGCACATTCAATAAAGTTTAAAAATCTTTTTCTAGCATTTAAATGACCTGATGTTAGGGTTGGCTCCGTGTTGAAGCAACATTTTCAAACATCGTGTGTTCTTCTCCGTCTCCTTGCCGACTGCCAGGTGGACGGCGGCGACCCCTCGACCTCCCACCAGGTCCGGGCTCGCACCTCGTGACAAGAGCAGCTGCACGGACCTGCAACAGAAGAGAGTCTCGGCTGAAGACGACGACAAACCACATGTTTTTTTTTAATTGAAACAGTCGACTTTAAACGTTTCCTATGAGTCGAGTGTGAATAAATATTTGATTCTTAAAAGGGTTTGTATGGAAAGCATGAGACGACAAATAACATACAAAACACTGCTTTAAAAGTAACAAATGCAATGGGAAGAAATTAATTATCTGTATATGATGAACATTTTCACAGATAAAAAATGAATTCAATAGAGAGACATAAGTTTAAACCAATGGAAGTGATATTATTTGTTTTCATAATAATCCAGTTTTTAAGGTAAAATTTTCCTACACTAAGAGTCATACTTTGCAAGGTGATGTATTTTCATTATCCTCAGCGTGTTGTCGTACACATATTTGAGTAAATCCATACTAATTTGGAGGATTAAGATCCATATATTTTAGGTTTAATTTGACCTAAAGACTGCACTTTAAATGGTACAGAACTGACTTTGAAATATCTTCTGCCCATATTGCTTTATTCTCATTTTATAAATGTCCTTTCATCATTTACTTTGTACCACACATGTTTTTTTTTATAAATACAATTAATGTGTTTATAGATGAACAGTAGCTGTGAGTGAGATTTGTTGTCAAAACTAGTGAATTTAAGTAAATGATCTGACAATTCAAAGAGCTGATTCGATAGATTTCGTGACGCTGCATTGATGCCACATTATTATTAATTACAATAGTTATTATTATTATAGTTAATATTACTATTATTATAGTTTTTTCATCAACTTATAACAAGAATATATTAATGTATGGTTATAATAAATATAATTTCCCCCACATGTTTTTGTTTTTTCTAACAATCCAAACAAACGTCAGATTCGACACACATGTCCTGTGGCGTCAAAACATGTCCGGGCATAGACTTGAAATTCTCTACCTGGGATCCTCGTCGTTTACAGCTTTGCACAGTTCACTCGCCAGTCGTTCTGTCCTGCGATCCATGTCTGAACCGGTTCCGTCTCATTCCGGATCACATCCACGTCTGGGTCATTGTTGACGTCGCCGCTAACAACAAGCTAAGCTAGCGCTCAAAACAAGCCTCCAACATGGCTGCAACATAATGCATGTTTGGTTCATGCGTTCTCATTTCTCCTCACTGTCAATGGCGTGTATCGATTATATATCGTCGATCGTTCAATCGATCGAACACAAATGCATGAAGTATAAAATCTGTTGTTGTGTTTCTTAAACTTCCCTCCAGTCACGCCCCTGTCGGTACTAACCGGAAGTCCCGCCTATCTCAACTTGTGATTGGCGGGTTGATGTTCGTTCGACCAATAAGAGAAGACACACGTTCGTCACGCTTTATATGTCATAAATAGTGTATTTTCGATTATTATTATTATTATTTTTCTAAAAATGTTGCTATTGCGGAATTATTGGAAAATGAGCTGTGATATATTTTACTTATTCTTATTTTGTGTCAAACAAGAGCATGATCAACATAAACCTGCGGAGCTGATGTTTAGGCAAATAAATTATATTTATTTTTATGATTATATTTATAAGATTATTAAATCGCCTGCTGCTCTTAACATTATTATTATTTTTTTTTAATTATTTTTTCTATTCAATGCTACCTTTAGTCTATAAGAAATATATTTTATTTATCCAATTTCATGTAAAATGTTTATTATTGTCTACTAGCATCTTCACTTTTCGCTGTAGCCAACTTTAGTGCACGAGTAACTTATTGTATTAGATTTTATTTAATAAATACTTAATTGCACAACACCACACAAAAAAAAAAATCCTGTGTTTTTTACAATTCTGGCTATAAACGTTTTCTGATTCCGATGGCATTAATCGTTCAATACACCTAACAAATAATAAATATATTAGTTATAGTTATATTGTCCATTTGTGTCATTAGAATGCAAATACATTCGGCTCTACTCATTTCCAAATGAAAAAAGTATTAATAACGTAAATATTGTACGACTCAGAGATGCTTATTCATTAATATCTGTCAAGTTTGACATGTCTTTATTTAGAAAACAAAATCTATTTTTATATAAATACACTTTATAGAGAATTCAGAAGCATTTCAATTACAGTTTACTATTCATTATAAACAAGTTAATGACAAGGCACCAATGATGAGTTTAGCTTATGATGTCCATACATTCCACCCATTAAATCAAGCGTTCATCTGATGGCAAATCCACTCAAAAACTTCACTTTAAACTGTTCTTATAAACGGGCTGAGAGACACAGCGCCAGTAGACACATCAGGAGAAGCATCAGACTGGGATGGAAGGATCCAGCATGGTTCATGGTGAGGAGACAGTTATCGTAAGGATCGATACAAGCGGAATAAGCCAGGACGTGAGCGATGTAGTTCTGCTCCTGGACGCTGTGGAAGAGGTGAGACATGGGGCCTTTGGCGAAAATGGCCACGTCCTCGATGCTGTGCGTCTCCGAGTCGAGGGGAACCGCCGACTGCTGACGGTAATCATTATCGGCTGAAGAAAGAGAATAATGAAAGATAAATAAGTGTTAAATTGTGTAGAACACACAAATATACGTCCCTTTAATTGAAAACATCATGCTCCAAATAACCAAAGACAAAATGCAATTGTTAGCATCTTAACATCTTAACAACTTCCCCTTAATAAAGGCCTATACAACTTCCTTTAAAAGTTCTAAAAGGATATATGTTACTATGTCTTAGAAAACATAATATAATTGCAAATAAATTATATTTATTTGTATGATTGTATTCAAGTTTTTTTTGATACCATATGTCATTCAACCACATTGCCTGCTGCCTTTATTTATTTATTCATTTTTGAGTTGAATGCTCTTTTTAGTCTACAAGACACTTATTTTATTGTATTTTATTTCATAATATTTTTTATTATAGGGACCACATTATATATAGTGGTTGACGTGAGTGGCTGTCAAGCCAAAAGAGAGGATAGACGAGCCAAAATGTGATTAAAAAACATAATAAAATACAATACAACATACAATAAAATATTTATAAACCATTCATTATAAAATATACATATAAAATAAAATGTTTTCGAAATACAATCTAAATTATTCATTCAATTGTAAGGTGAGAAATGTTTACCAAAAACGACGAAGTTAAAACAATATGTTATAGTTGATACAATAATATATACAAAATTAAAATTATTTAGCTGTTTTTTTTTTTTAATGTTCTACTCTGACATCATGAGGGCCTCCTAAATACAGTCAATGTGGCCCCTGTCTTCCTGAATATAACCATCATCAAAATCAATTAAAATATGTCCGTTTAAGTCAAACTTTTTTTTGTTTAAAAGTGTGAAAAAAGGGGGAAACTTAATCTGAAACTTTTGTTTGGATTACAGTAGCAAGTCTTTGGGCAGCAGATGGCGCTACACCACCAGTGTCAACTGTAACTACATTTAAACACACTTCACTTACACACAACAGTGTTATTGACGTCAGGTCGACTTCCGTTCACGATGGCGAATCCGGGTCCGTTTCCATATATGCCGACAGTGAAGCGCTTCTTATCCTCGGCGACCTTGCTGCTGACCCCTGCGAAGGTCAAGGTGTTTCACGTGTTTATGACGAAGTGTCAACATGTATCGTAGACGGCTCACCTATGATAGAGTTCCCCCTCGGGGAGTTCCCTCCGACAGCGAAGACGTGCGAGTGGTCAGCGGTGACCACGGTCAAGGTGTCCAGTTCGCTGGTCAGTTCGCCGGCTCGACCCACCGCCCGGTCGAACTCCACCGTTTCATACAAGGCCTTCTTGGCCCTCGAGGCGTGGTGGGCGTGATCGATTCTCCCCCTTGAAGACCCCGACACAAAAACACGTAATGATTCTTCTCGTCGTCTATGATGTTTGACCAACAATATTTTTAAAAATTTAATTCAACTTATCTTCCACAAAAAGGAAGAAGCCTTTGGGGTTTCTGCTGAGGATCCTGATGGCCTTTTCCATCATTTCAGTGAGAGACGGATCCATGGACGGGTCGCGCTCCAGTTCGTAGCGGCAGTCTTTGGGTTCGAAAAGACCTGCGAGGACAAGAAATTCGACATTAAAGTCGAAGGTCACCAGAAATTTGCAAATTTTCTGCTCACCCTCATGTCGACTAAGCGTTGGGATTATTTTCAATCCGTTCCTTTTTAGAGTTTTAGACAAAAATGTTTGTTCATTTTAATGTAGCGACTGGAGCTCAGTTGTCTTCGTCTTCATCTTCATCCAAAAATACACTTAAAAACATCCAAATACCTCCATACTGCTCGTTTTTAACGTCCCTCTTGTATTGAAGACTCAGATTGAGAAATAGTCCCAGAAAAATTTAAATAAGTCTATATTTCAGAAAGCTTTCAGTCTGCTGTCTACGCTGGTAGCGCTTACGATATTTACCCGGAGCACTTCCTGTTTGTGTAGCACGTTAGCGTTTAAGCTTCTGCTAACAAACTTAAAATATAGACTTGTTTAAGTTCAGAACAATCCCTGATGTTAAGGCTTCGACACAAGAGGGACGTTACAGACGAGCAGTATGGAGGTATTTGGTTTTTTTAAGTGTCTTTTTGGACGAAGATGAAGACAACTGAGCTCCAGTCGCTACATTAAAATGAACCAAAATGTTGTCTATAACTCTAAAAAGGAACAGATTACTCTTGAAAATAATCCCTACCCTTAGTCGACATGAGGGTGAGTAGTAAACAAGTGTATTTTGGGTGAAGTATCTCTTTAAATAAGTGCATCATTAACTTAAAACTTGACTCTGCGTCTCTTACCCATCAGGAAGTCTGTTTTCGCGGGGTTGACAGCGTCAAAGTCCTTTTTATTCCACACATAATTAGCTCTCTGTCAACAAAAAACCCAATATATTTTCATCATACATTGATTGTACATGTCATATTTTTCAGAGGACAGTAGGGGGCGCCCTCAGCTTGAAAATGATATGAGGTTTTAATAGAATAACTTTTCAAATCAATACATTATAGAGCAAAGAGTGACATCTAATGGACTCAGGAAATAATGACACTGTTTCATGAAGCTTCATCAACACATCACTAGTTAAAAGCCTTCAGGGCGTGCTTTATCGGGAAGAACACGAAGAAGAAAACAATATTTGTATTGTTTTAACCGTTACATATGTGTAAACATCCTAACAATGGATCAATGAATCTATGGTGAGACGTTTTGAAGTCTTCCTCTCCAAGATGCAGTAAGTCCCTCATCAAGTTATTTGAAGTTATTACTTTATAAAGTTGCTCTGAAATCTGGGCAAACGAGAGGTTACGAGAGTAGACTCCAATATGACGTAATAATGGCTTCACTCCTCCTCCAGCCAGATGTAATCCCACCGGCTTTGTTTATACAACGAGTCCCTTGGAGGTGGAGACTTCCAGGATTTAATGACGAGCGGTGATAAACCTTGATGATTGACCAATCACAGGAGAGTGGGCGTGGTTAAAGTCATCTCCAGACAAACAAAGTGTTTTCAGTGGGCGTGGCTTAAGATCATTTTCTTGCGTCAATATTTCAGTTTTGTTAAAAAGCACTTTTTACCTGTTTGTCCTTCATCCACTCCTCGACTAGATTCCTCCCATCGAGTCGATCTCCGGTTTCTTCGAGGTACTCCGGGTCGGCCGAGGTGTTGGGGTGCATGTACTGACGTCCTCCGCCGAGAATGACCTGAAGGCGCAGATCTTTAGCGTCCTACTTGACGCCACATAACGAAGTCACTCACGTCGATCTCGGTGTTGTACAGCAGCTGGTGGGCGATGTCCCGGCAGCCGTTGGCGACGGCTTCCGTGGTGAGATCCGAGTCCGAGTACCAGCCTCTGTCGGCGGTGTGAGCGTAGGTGGCGGCGGGAGAGGCGTGCTGAACCCGGGTCGTCGTGACGATTCCCACCGACTTCCCTGGAGCACGGATTGTTGGTCAATGGATCTCACGGCGGGGGAGAACATCTCGAGGGGGGAAGTCTACCTGCATTTTTGGCCCGATGTAGGATGGAGTACACTTCGTTACCAGCGGTGGCGCTGCAGTTGTACCTGGGCGTGGCAGCGGTCACGCCGAGAGTCCCGTAGTTGGCCTTCACGCCGCACAAGTAGGCCGTGGCCGTACCGGCGCTGTCGGGCATCTGCTGGTCCACGTTGTAGGTCTGTGGGTTTGAAAGTGTCGTCAGTTTTCATGCTCAAGCCCACATCTTTTGTTAGCTGTACATTTGTTTGAAGAGTATTTCAATGTGTGACAAATTTCAAAAGTTTGTAAGTTTGATTTAGGGGTTTGTATATTGGTTTCAAGGGTTTGAAAATATGTTGAAAGAGTTTGTAAGTTTGATTTAGGGGTTTGTATATTGGTTTCAAGGGTTTGAAAATATGTTGAAAGAGTTTGTAAGTTTGATTTAGGGGTTTGTAAATTGGTTTCAAGGGTTTGAAAATATGTTGAAAGAGTTTGTAAGTTTGATTTAGGGGTTTGTAAATTGGTTTCAAGGGTTTGAAAATATGTTGAAAGAGTTTGTAAGTTTGATTTAGGGGTTTGTAAATTGGTTTCAAGGGTTTGAAAATATGTTGAAAGAGTTTGTAAGTTTGATTTAGGCGTTTGTAAATTGGTTTCAAGGGTTTGAAAATATGTTGAAAGAGTTTGTAAGTTTGATTTAGGGGTTTGTAAATTGGTTTCAAGGGTTTGAAAATATGTTGAAAGAGTTTGTAAGTTTGATTTAGGGGTTTGTAAATTGGTTTCAAGGGTTTGAAAATATGTTGAAAGAGTTTGTAAGTTTGATTTAGGGGTTTGTAAATTGGTTTCAAGGGTTTGAAAATATGTTGAAAGAGTTTGTACGTTTGATTTAGGGGTTTGTAAATTGGTTTCAAGGGTTTGAAAATATGTTGAAAGAGTTTGTAAGTTTGATTTAGGGGTTTGTAAATTGGTTTCAAGGGTTTGAAAATATGTTGAAAGAGTTTGTAAGTTTGATTTAGGGGTTTGTAAATTGGTTTCAAGGGTTTGAAAATATGTTGAAAGAGTTTGTAAGTTTGATTTAGGGGTTTGTAAATTGGTTTCAAGGGTTTGAAAATATGTTGAAAGAGTTTGTAAGTTTGATTTAGGGGTTTGTAAATTGGTTTCAAGGGTTTGAAAATATGTTGAAAGAGTTTGTAAGTTTGATTTAGGGGTTTGTAAATTGGTTTCAAGGGTTTGAAAATATGTTGAAAGAGTTTGTAAGTTTGATTTAGGGGTTTGTAAATTGGTTTCAAGGGTTTGAAAATATGTTGAAAGAGTTTGTAAGTTTGATTTAGGGGTTTGTAAATTGGTTTCAAGGGTTTGAAAATATGTTGAAAGAGTTTGTAAGTTTGATTTAGGGGTTTGTAAATTGGTTTCAAGGGTTTGAAAATATGTTGAAAGAGTTTGTAAGTTTGATTTAGGGGTTTGTAAATTGGTTTCAAGGGTTTGAAAATATGTTGAAAGAGTTTGTACGTTTGATTTAGGGGTTTGTAAATTGGTTTCAAGGGTTTGAAAATATGTTGAAAGAGTTTGTACGTTTGATTTAGGGGTTTGTAAATTGGTTTCAAGGGTTTGAAAATATGTTGAAAGAGTTTGTAAGTTTGATTTAGGGGTTTGTAAATTGGTTTCAAGGGTTTGAAAATATGTTGAAAGAGTTTGTAAGTTTGATTTAGGGGTTTGTAAATTGGTTTCAAGGGTTTAAAAATGTGTTGAAAGAGTTTGTAAGTTTGATTTAGGGGTTTGTAAATTGGTTTCAAGGGTTTAAAAATGTGTTGAAGGAGTTTGAAAATATGTTTTGAAAATAGTTTCTAAATTTGTTTCGTAGGTTTGAAAATGTGTTATAAGACATTTTTGGATTTTATTAGTTTGTAAATTGAATTCAAAAGTTTGTAACTTGGTTTAAGGGTTAAAAAATTGTTGATTTGTGTCAGGAGTTCTTTATTTTTGGACATTTTTGGAATTTGTTAAAAGAGTTTAAAAACAGAGTTTGTACATGTGTTGGAAGAGAATGTAAATGTGTTTGTAAATGTGCTAAAATAGTAAATTTGATGCAAGGGTTTGAATATTTATTTCAAGGGTTTTGAAATGTTTAAAATGTGTTTAAAAATGTTTTATAAAAGTTTGTAAATGTCTTTAAAGAGTTTGCATTTTTTAGAAGAGTTTGTAAATTGTTATAAGAGTTTGAAAATGTGTTAGAAGTGTTTATACATTTTGTTTTGAAGATTTTGTGAATGAGTTTCAAGATTTTGTCAATTTGTTTCAAGGGTTTAAAATGTGTTAGAATAGTTTGTACATTATTTAGAATAGGTTTTAAATGAGTTTCAAAGGTTTGAAAATGTGTCATAAATGTGTTTCCAGCCACCAAACATTTGTAATATATCTCAGTATCAAAACATCTGAACAACATAGATCTTAAAACTGTAAAACTTTTGTTCTTCCAAAATAATCCCAATAACAGAATGAAATAGCAATTTGTTGTTTGTACTTAAGTAAGTAAGTAAGTAAGTAAGTAATTTGTATTTATATAGCGCTTTTCCAGACCAGGGTCACAAAGCGCTTAAACAATCAGAACAATACTCAATAAAATCTATACTTTAAAAGTCAAGATAAAACTGAGAACAACACAGGAGTTCCAGAAAACCAAGGAAAAGCCTGAACAAATAGAAACGTCTTAAGATGTTTCTTAAAGGAGTCAGTAGATCATCAAACACAGAGATCGTTCCAAAGCTTAGGAGCAACAGTCTGGAAGGATTTCTCTCCTCTGGTCCTGAAGCGTGTTCAGGAACCATCAGTAGATTCTGATCCACAGACCTCAGAGCCCGAGCTGGGGTGTAAGGCTTGATCAGATCACTGATAGAAGGTCTGACCATGAATAGATCTGAAAGTAAGAACCAGAATTTTAAAATTGATCCTGAAGGAAACTGGAAGCCAGTGAAGAGTTTTTAAGGATCAGGAGAAATGTGAGTTCTTCTACTAGAGCGTCTCAGAATTCTCGCTGCAGAGTTTTGCATTAACTGCTGGCTAGTTGTTGTTGTTGTCTTATCAACGGGGTTCAAAGGTCGTCTCGGCCGATGTCACTATTACTAAGGTGATTAAAGTGCGGTTGACCTTGGACAGGGCCAGGTGAGGGAACTTATCCATGTTCAGACTCTGCTCCTCCCCGGATTCTCCCGCCAGCTGCCCTTTGAGGATACGAGCCGCCGTCACCGTGGGTGCACCCATACCTGAGGGGAAGGTGAGACACAATGTGACCACAGTCATTTCCCATCATGCACTTGTGTGTAAACCCATAAATCCTGGTGAGTTCCTGCTGAGTCTGGATGGAAGAACGCCTTTCATTAATGTGTCACGAATGGGACGATTAAATCTTGCGCATCAAGGGAATCTCTGCATGTGACCACACGCCGCTGTCAATCATTACAGTTACGAGAAAACGACAATAAAGTTGTAATTACCGAGCTTTGATAAGGTGAAGAGCTTTATGAAGAGCCTTTTATATCCTCCTCCACTTGGAAGGTCCGATCATAACCTGGTCCACCTTCAGTCGCGGTGCACTCCTCTGGTGCAGAGTCCGACTCTGAACACTAGGACAATCAGGAAGTGGACACCAGTGCTGTGTCTCAAATCGCATACTAATCTTAGTATGCTAGAAGTTAGTATGCATCAGTTTAGTATGCATACTAACTAGTACGCAAATTCTCCGCAGATAGTATGTCTCAAATCAAACACTGCTGCTACACACTAACCGGAAATCACATGACAGCTTCTTCTTCTACTTCTATTTAACGATGTTTCAAGCAGATGTTTGAACGCTATCGACACCTGCTGGCAGCACGTATTGCAACTTTAGAAAAAGAAATAAAGAAAAAATATGAGAATCTAAATAATCGCGAGATATTTAAGCTGGTATCAGCAGCGAAGACGTGTTTATCCTCCTACTGCTGCTGAAAATACACATTTAAGTATATGAATATATATGCATTTATATATGACGTAACTTCCGTTTAAAACGTCACTAAAATGGCGGCTGTTTAGTGTGGTTAGTGTCCATCGAACCATACTCAGTTTTGTGGGCGTGTTAGTACGCCAATTTAGTATGCATGGCGCACTAAATTTCGCATACTAAGAATTGAGACACACTAACGTACTAAAAATACTAACTTTTAGTACGCTAGTATGCGATTTGAGACACAGCACAGCTGTGGATGGACGCCATCAGAGACTTCTTTGACGCCACAGACTGGGATGTGCTGCCGAAGTCTCATAATAAGTCACTCCAGATACGTGATGTTCTTCGGAGGATCCAGGGAAGTGCTTCCTGTCCTGACAAGATGTCTGCTCGGCTGCCAAAGACCTGCGCTGCTGAACTAGCTGAGCCGCTCCAGCATGTCTTCAACCTACAGTCTACAGCTGGGTAAAGAACCAACCCTGTGGAAGACTTCCTGTATCGTTCCAGGCCAGAAAAAGATCTGGCCGAGCGAGCTGAACGATTACAGACCTGGTTGACTTCACAGCTGATTAAGACACTGGAGCGGCTGGTCCTCAAACATTTCAGGCCACAAGTTCAGCACCCACAAGACCCCCTGCATTTTTCAGAGTCCCTGAGTCTCTGAACCCTTTAGAACTTCGATGTCACTGGACACTTTCAGTAATGCTGTCTCAGTAAAGTGATGTTTGCAGAAGCCAGACTGAATCTTCTGAAACTGAAAAGAATAGGAGCTTAGAAATAGCCTTGAAATGACTGAGGTTAGTCTAGTCTAAGCCTGGTTTTTTGAGTAAAGGCTCTCACAATGGCATGGCTCAGTGACAGCAGGGGTTCCAGACAGAAGGAGAACGATTTTCTCCTTTTGTTAGTGAAAAATCTCAACAAAGCGTCGCTTTCAGCTTCACAGAAGACAGGGGTTTTGGAGCAGCAGGACACACAAGAGAATTTATCGTGTCAAACAACACTTTGGGGTTTTTCTTATTTGTTGTTACCAGCTTCCGAATGTAATCAGATCTGGCAGTTTCCACCATCTTATTGTATGAAGACATCAGATCCCTGAGGTGAAGTCTGTGCACCTCAAGTTTAGTGGACTTCTAGAGACACTCAGTCTTTCGACAAAGTCTCTTCCGACTCAGGAGATCTTCATTTGTCCAAGGGCACCGTTTCTTCTGAATTTTCAAGTTCGATTTAACAGGTGCCACTTGATCCAGTATTTTAACACAATGAGTAGTTAAACAGTGAATCAAATTGTCCACGTTAAGGCAGTCATTGAAGGAAAGAGGTTCAAACATAGCAGAAAAACTGTCTGCAGTATCGGCTGAGATGACACGCCTCTGAGACCTAACTTTCAAAGGCTTAGGTTCAGGGATGAAGTCCAGGTTAAACAAGGCAAGAGAATGATCCCTCAGATGGACATCATGTACAGATACATTATAAATGTTCAGGCCAAGAGTAAAAACTAAGTCTAAAATGTGGCCTTTTTGGTGAGTGAGTTCAGAAACATGTTGCTCAAAATTAAAGGCTTCTGTTAAAGTTAAAAGTTCTTTAGCAAAACAAGATGTGACATCATCAACATGAAGATTAAAGTCTCCAAGAATAAGAACATATTCCATTTGAATAGTTTAAGATAAGAAGTCACTGAAGTCTTTCAAGAACATCGCTGCAGGACCAGGAAGACACTAGATTGATACACAATAGAAAGGTCTTGTAGAACCAACCAAGATCATCTGAGACTCAAAAGAAGTGCATTCCTGCGTCAGAATCACTTTGCAAGAACAACTATCTCTATAAAACAGCCAAACCACCCCCACAACGACAGGGGTAGGGTTTCCCTTCAAAAGAGCAGCCAGCAGGAAAGTGTTCATTAAGATGACTTGTACACCAGAGCGAGAGCTTTTCTTCCTCGATTTCTTGTATATTTGTACATTCTTGTACATTTTTTTTTAGAAAAGTTTGTTCATTTTTTGGAAAAGTTTGTGCATCTTTTTGAAAAGTTTGTACATTTCTTTTTTTTAAGAAAAGATTGTTATTTTTTTTTAGAAAATGTTTTACATTTTTTAGAAAAGTTTCTTACTTTTTAGAAAAGTTTTTACATTTTTTAGAAAAGTTTTTTAAAATTGGATTCAAGGGTTTGTAAATTTATTGGAAACGTTTGTAAATTTGAGAGTGAGTTATAAATTTGTTATTTATTTTAAATACCTGTCCCAAAGTTTTGAAAATGTGTTATAAAAGTTTATACATTTAGTTTCAAGAGTTTACACATTTGTGTAAATAGTTTGAAAATGTGTTTATTGTGTTTGTAAATTGTCAATATCTCACATATTTATTGACGTTTTTGTGTTATTTAGATTAATACATGCTATTTTCTGTTGAGATTATGGTACATTTTTAAATATAAATTCAATAATTACATATTAAGTACATCCAGCACAATGTGTTTTGATTCATTTTGCAAAGTTTAAATCTAGAAACTTGAGATTAATACATTTTAATAGTAATTGATCATTTTCAACATTATGTTTTCCTTTTAATTTTGATTTAATTGAATGTTTTTATACTCCTCCCGCACCTGTAAACACCTGTATTTATTGACTCAAATATATTTTCATTTGAATCGTTCCTCCATCATATTTTAAAGCCAAGTCTTGAACTCACCGTCGCCCAGAAACAGGATGATGTTCTTGGCCTGATGGACGTTCGGCTGAACATTCAACGCCGTGTAAAGCGCCTGCTTCGCCTTGTTGTTCCAGAAATCGGCGTGAAGCTCTTCCTCTGGAGGTCAGAAAAAAACACAAATTCACACCAAACATTTGGACAAAATACTCGTAACACAATCCAGATCCGGGGGCGACTCTTACCCGACGCGCAGGAAGTGGAGTGCACTAAAAGAAGGACCAGTACTGCTCCGTGTATCCGAGCCATGCTGCCGGTCGTTGTACAAACAGAGAAACGTGTCGTCGTGGTCCGACGTCTCTTTATAGCAGCACTCAGGGAGTAAAGGGCGCTCGACTATCACGAGACCTTTACGACGTTCACACGTAACCAGAGCTCAGAGGAGTCTTTAATGGAAACAACCTGTTGAACAACCTGTCTATGGTGCTGTGTTAGTGGACACCTTGACACAGGTAAGTCCACCTCTAGAAGTGAGTGAGCGTCAGACGTGGTCTTTCTCTCACACGGCTGCCGTTTGACAAACATTCTTCATCTGATGTTCACTGAAGGTTGAGTTTAGAGACTTGAACACATTAAAATATTTCAAATGTCATTCACAAGCCTTCAGTAACTGTAGTCCATCCATCCATCCATCCATCCATCCATCCATCCATCCATCCATCCATCCATCCATCCATCCATCCATCCATCCATCCATCCATCCATCCATCCATCCATCCATCCATCCATCCATCCATCCATCCGTCAATCCATCCATCCATCCATCATCCATCCATCCATCCATCCATCCATCCATCCATCCATCCATCCATCCATCCATCCATCCATCCATCCATCCATCCATCCATCCATCCATCCATCCATCCATCCATCCATCCATCCATCAGTTCATCCATCCGTCAATCCATCCATCATCCATCCATCCATCCATCTATCATCCAACCACCCATCTATCCATTCCATTGTTCATCCTTCAACCCAACCATCCATCCAACCATTATCTATCTATCATCCATCCATCTATTCATCCAACCATCTACCCATTCATACATTCCTTCCATCCATCCACCCATCCATCCATCCATCCATCCATCCATCCATCCATCCATCCATCCATCCATCCATCCATCCATCCATCCATCCATCCATCCATCCATCCATCCATCCATCCATCCATCCATCCATCCATCCATCCATCCATCCATCCATCCATCCATCCATCCATCCATCCATCCATTCTATTTTTCATCCATCAACCCATCCATCCATCAAACCATTCATCCATCCATCCATCAAACCATTCATCCATCCATCCATCTATCCATTCATACATCCCCATAACCTGTGAACAGCGTGCCTGTACTCTTTGTACAAAACCTTGTACCAACAATTTGCATTAGAAAACTATAATACTTTTTTAATATCAGATATTAGATGGAATAGAATACGAAAGACTACACATTTAATCCTTTAAATACATGGCCGTTTTATTCCTCATATCGAAAACACTTTGTGAAAAAATATGTACATAAATATATTGTGCTCATAAAACATTTGTCAATAGAAAAACATTTCTTCCAAACAATAACAGTCGTAGAAACCTGAACAGAGACAGCAACAGAGTTTGTTATGAACTGATACGTTTTTTGTCTTTGGATGTTCTAGTGGATTTTAAATCAATATTCCTGAATTTTAAAATTTAAATGAACATTTCAGCGCATCATGTCAAACCTTATTGAAGGGTAAGTAATTGGTTTAAGAGGTAATGTTGCATTATTTGCTATCAATGGTTCATTTAAATTGGATTTCTACAATATTCTGTGCAATCTATTAATAGCCAATTACATATAGTTAATATATATACTGTATATATAAAAATTTATCTAAAATGCTTATTAAAGTGCTTTTGACATGTTTTGAATTAATATTCTAGAATGAATTATAATTGATTTTCTGTGTTTGAACAGATATATAAATATTATATCCTTTCTCAATAATCTGCATATTAAAAATACTGCAGCATATGATTTCATATTTAATTTAGGTATACATATATAAATTAAAACTCATCCCATTAAGACGCCACATACCTCCGCCAAGAGGCTAAATTCACTTCATAAAAACCCATTATTTAAGGAAATCAGTCAATTTTCTTTGCAGCACCACAAACAAAATGTAGGTAAGTTATCGACACAAGTCTCATGGAAAAGGAGGAAATAAATGAAACAAAATAAACCTTTTTTTGGTCATTAAACTGTAACCTGAGTTTTATAAAGTCTAGTTTTACAGTTTATGCTGGTTCTTACAAGGCATGGGTGGATAAATGCCACTCCTTGGTCGAGGTAATTGGTAGATAATAATATTTTTGGCTTAAGTAATTTTTGAAAAATATAAAAATCATCATTTAAGTTTTGTGATGAAACCCATTTAGAATTGATAAAAAAAAATAAAAAAATTTGCAATTTAAAGCTATTCAGTAAAAAAAAAACAAGATTTGAAAACTTGACCTGTTGGCTAGTGACGTGTTGATGAAACAGTGTCATGTTGTTTAGAGGTCAGTAGGTGGCGCCATCAGTTTAAAAATGATGTTTCCTTAGAACAGTTGTTCAAAGCAAAGGAAAATAATGCAGAGACCGCCATCTGGTGGACTCTGAAAAATAATGACACTGTTTCATGAAGCTTCATCAGACCATGATGTGTCGATGAAGCTTCATGAAGCAGTGTCATATTCTTCAGAGGACAGTAGGGGGCGCCCTCTGCTTAAAAATGATGTGAGGTTTCAAGAGAACAACTTTTCAAAACAATAGATTAAAGAGCAAAGAGTGACATCTAGTGGACGCTGAAAACAATGACACTGCTTCATGAAGCTTCATCAGACCATGATGTGTCGATGAAGCTTCATGAAGCAGTCTCATATTCTTCAGAGGACAGTAGGGGGCGCCCTCTGCTTAAAAATGATATGAGGTTTCAAGAGAATAACTTTTCAAAACAATAGATTAAAGAGCAAAGAGTGACATCTAGTGGAAATAATGACACTGTTTCATGAAGCTTCATCAACACATCACTAGTTATTATCTTGAAGCTGAACTAAATCACAATCATTTGCTTGAAAAGCACGAGTGTGATCAAGGCCTAGCGGTAGAAGGACACGTCGGGTGTCTTAAACTGCATATATATATTTAAACTTCTGGATCTGGATAAACACTCTCGTGTGTTTTTCCTCTGTGTCATCTCAGCAACCAGGTGACACTCAGAAGTCCCAACAGGAGTCGGGACGACGTGTCCATGAACCCGGCGGAGCCTCGGGCTCGTGGATGAGGAGGAGGAGGGCAGTCCGTGTACGGCTCCAGGCAGGCGGCGTAGGCCATGACGTGGGCCACGTAGTTCTGCTCCTTGACCCCGTGGAACAGGTGAGCCATGGGGCCTCTGGCGTAGATGGCCACGTCCTCGCCACCGTGGGTCTCGCTCTCCAGGGGGACGGCCGCCTGCTGCATGTACTCCTCGTCGACTGGAAGGGAAATAGGACGTGTTCAAAATGTCACACTACACTGGAGAGGAGATGAATGGTTGTAAACAAGCCGGTGATGAACACACAAACGGCTTTGTCGCCATGGAAACAATCTGAACAATCAAAGCTAAAGAGGTTTCGTCGGTCGAGCATGAAGTCGATTTAGAATCGATTCAAACAACGTTACATCAGTGAAAAGGGGCTTCGAGGATACGGAAGGTAACATGTTGCTAGTGCTCGTCTTTAATGCTCCTCATTTTGCTCTGGAATCGATTTGAACACGTTAGTACTGATTCTTTCATCACCAAAAAACAAAGAGGTCTTCAATGCTCGTCACTGCTTTTTTTGTAAGAATCTGAAGCTTCAGTCTTCAGAAGGAAAAGGTTGGTACGTTCTGTCCAGGTTGGGAAGAGATCCTTCAGTCACGAGCTCTCTGTATGACTGTGTTCTGTTAAAGAAAGAGCTGAGCCAAAAGCCAAAGCATTTGTCCATAACGTTCTTTGCTCACCAACTTTGTTTAATGAGTATGAATAACTCAACTCGACCATACATGGAGGTGTCTGGTCTCTCCTTGGGTGAGGAGATGAGTCATTCAGGAGAGACCAAAAGATGAACCACTGCTCCTCTACCTTTCAGAGAAGCCAGTTAAGGAAAGCATTGGAAGATGCCTCTTAGATGTTCTGGGCATACTCTACTGGGAAGACCAGAAGAAACTATGTATTTGGTTCTGTAGAAGGAGCTAAAATAGGTTTCCTGGAAGACGTCTGGGCCTCTTTGCTATAGGATGGATGGACGAATGGATGAAAAGATAGGTGGATGGACGGATGGATGGATGGGTTACAGATTGGATGCAATGGTGGATGAATGGATATTTAAATGGTTTGATGGAAGGATAGATGGACGGATGGATGACGGATGGACAAATGGATGAAAAAATGGCTGGATGGTCAGAAAAATGCATGGATAAATCGATAGATTTTAGATGTGTGGAAGAATGGATGGATGGTCAGATAAATGGATTGATGGATCGATGAATGTGTGGATGAATAAATGGATGGATGGATAGTCAGATGGATGAATGGATGGATTGATAGATGGATGAATGTGTGGATGAATAAATGGATGGATGGATAGTCAGATGGATGAATGGATGGATTGATAGATGGATGAATGTGTGAATGGATGGATGGATGGATGGATGGATGGATAGACAGATGGATGAATGGATGAATGGATGAATGGATGAATGGATGAATGGATGAATGGATGAATGGATGAATGGATGGATGGATAAATGGTTGGATGGATCGTGGATGAATGGATGGTAGATGGAAGGATGGATGGATGATGGATGTATGTTGGGAGGACATGTTGCTTCTTGCGGCAAATATTGAAATATGATGAATTTCTACAAACAAATCACAAATCTGCTGTTTAACTCTTTCAAAAAGTTGTTTTACCATTTTTACTGTAATTTAAATAATAGCCATGATGTACTTACATAAAAACAGGGTAGAACATTAAATAAATCCTAAATCTAAACAGAGTGATATGAGGGTTTGAAGAATTAAACTATCTTTGCAGGTCTGACCCATGCAATGACTGCAGTGACTGGAGCAGAACCGTGGACGAGGGAAAAAGGTTTTGGAAGACAAGTGTAAATACATGGAAATAGAAGCGTCCGCGGTTACAATAGACGGTTAATGAGTTCTTGCTCCTGAGAGCAGCTGGTGTTAAGTGACTCTTGACCAACTCACAGTAGTCCAGCATCGTGATGTTCTCTCTGGTTCCGTTGATGTGGATGTAGCCGGGCCCGTTGGCGTACAGGATGCTGGTGAAAGGCATGTGGTCCCCGGCTCTCTTCGGTGCCAGTCCTGGTGGGTCAGAAACAGTCATTGAAGCCCACTTGGTTTCCTGTCTGTTTGAGTATATATATCTGTACATATATCTCTCTCTCTCTATATATATAGATATATATACAAACATAAACAGAACTTTGAACTAGTATTAAATATTCAAATTAAAATTGGTGAATTGAACTTTGAGTCAGTTCATTCTTGGAGGGGTGAACTTTTAAACATATTGAACCATTAACTGAACTAGTTTATTTTAAAATTGGTTAACTGAACTTTAAACTAGTTCAGTCTTGGAGGTGTCAACTTTTGACATTTTTGAAAGATTAACTGAACTAGTTCATTTTAAAATGGGTAACCGAACTTTGAACCAGACTAGTCTTGAAGCTGTAAAAATTTTTAACAATTAACTGAAGTAGTTAATTTTAAAATTGGGTAACTGAACTTTGAACTGGTTCATTCTTGGTGAACTGAACTTTGAACCAGTTCATTCTTGGAGCTGAGAACTTTTTGCATTTTTGAACGAATAACTGAAATAGTTTATTTTAAAATTGGGTAACTGAACTTTGAACTGGTTAATTTTTGGAGCGGTAAACCTTTAAAAATGTTGAACAATTAACCAAACTAGTTCGTTTTAAAATTAGTGAACTGAACTTTGAGTCAGTTCATTCTTGGAGCTGTGAACTTTTAAAAATGTTGAACGATTAACTGACCGAGTTCATTTTAAAATTAGTGAACTGAACTTTGAACTGGTTCATTCTTGGAGCGGTGAACCTTACAAAATGTTTAATAATAACTGAAGTAGTTCATTTTAAAGTTAGTGGACTGAACTTTTAACTGGTTCATTCTTGTAGCGGTAAACCTTTGACACTTTTGAACGATTAACTAAATTAGTTCATTTTAAAATTGGGTAACTGAACTTTAAATCAGTTCATTTTCGGTGAACTGAAGTTGAACTAGTTCCCAACATGGATACAAGGACCAAAAAAAACGCAGCTTCATATGATTTCATTATGGTGATTGCCACTAGGATCCCACCAAAGATGGGGTTCCCTCTGGGCGTGTTCCCGCCGAAGGTGAAGACGTGAGAGTGGTCTGCGGTGACGACGGTCAACGTGTCCGATTCCCTGGTCATCTGCGCGGCCCGTTGGATGGCGTGGTCGAACATCACCGCCTCGGTGAGCGCGTGCTTGGCGACGCCGTCGTGATGGCCGTGATCGATTCTCCCTCGTGATGCCGGGAACGTTCACAACAATTAGTTTCACGACACGCACAACAACATCTAAATCTTTTCGACTGGACTTATCTTCCACGAACAGGTAGAACCCTCTGGGGTTCTTGCTGAGGATCTGGATGGCTTTCTCCGTCATCTCGACGATGGACGGGTCCCGCGTCTCGTTTCGGAAAATCTCGAACCTCATGTCCTTCGCCTCGAACAGACCTGGAAACGTTCGGGGAGAATCAGCTCAGTCAGCCTTGTTGCGGCGTCAGATGGTCAAACGTGTGCTCGGCCTCTTATCGCCGCATTTAAGTGTCGAGGTTGTTCACTCGTAAAAGATGAAAGCGGGAAACTCACGTCAGATAAGTTTATCTTTTAACACACAGAACAGGAGAGATAAGGGACGAGCATGTGCTACTCACCCATGAGTCGGTCTGTAGTTTTAACGTTGATCTCGTCAAACTCCTTTTTGTGCCAAACGTAGCGCGATTTCTTATTCTGCAGAACAAGAACGAGGTTTAGTTTGTGTGTGTTTTGAACTCATTGGCTTGAAGTGACAGTACCGGTTTGGCCTTGAGCCACAAGTCAATGAGGTTCTTCTTGTCCTTGCGGTCTCCTTTGCGAGAGTTGGAGGTCGGATATTCAGGGTCCGGGGTTCCCTTAGGTGTCATGTACATTCTTCCTCCCCCCAAAATAACCTGAGAGAAGAACATGTTACAATGGTAGTTTTGTTTCGGTGTCAAGTTGTGATGTGTCGTTGAAGCTTCAGGAAACAGTGTCATTATTTCCTGAGTCCACTAGATGTCACTCTTTGCTCTATAATCTATTGATTTGAAAAGTTATTCTATTGAAACCTCACATCATTGTTAAGCTGAGGGCGCCCCCTACTGTCCTCTGAAAAAATATGACAATGCTTCATGAAGCTTCATCGACACATCACTAGTGTCGAGAGTACAAATAATTTCTTCATGTGTGCATGTGTAACTAAAATGTAGTAAAAGATAGAATTTTTTCCATTTTACTATAAAAAAAAAAAAGGTTGATAATTGTTTGATTCTTACACAGATTTCTTTTTTACCATCACCATAGAATTTATTTGTTTGTCAAAATTTGTGTAATTTTTAACACAATTACTCACAATGTTTTTTAATGTTTTGTAATTAAACTACATGGATTTTCGATTGACTTGCATGGCTTGTGCCTCTGCAGTGGTTATGCTAACTTAACTTTTTAGTAGTGATGTGTCGACGAAGCTTCATGAAGCTGTGTCAAATCTTTTCAAGGACAGTAGGGGGCGCCCTTAGGTTAAAAATGATGTGGTTTCAATAGAATAACCTTTCCAAACAATAGATTATAGAGCAAAGAGTGACATCTAGTGGACTCGGGAAATAATAACACTGTTTCATGAAGCTTCATCGAGAGATATGGCAGAGATATGCGCCTACGACAAAAGTATCTATATTTTTATTTAGCAATTTTTTCCTTAAACTGATAGTTCAGCCAAATCTATCCTTTTTAATGTAGCGACTAACACTCAGTTGTCTTCAAGTTTGTCTTTGTTTCAAATGACGCACAAATCCTACACTGGAAGCACTATATAACCTGGAGTACTTCCTGTCTGCGTAGGACGTTAGCCTAGCAGCTAGCCTACTAGGGTCCGCTAAAAAACATGTTGAAATACAGACTTGGTTACGTTTTTAAGGAACAATTCTTCTTGTCGAAGCTTCAATATAAGAGGGACGTTACAGACGAGAAGTTAAGAGGTATTTGGATGTTTTTAAGTGTCTTTTTTGGACGACGTTTCTGGATTAAAGGGAAACATCGTAGGATAGAATCAAGTCACGATCAATGATGTAGCAACTCGTTCGGCAGAGTTAGAAGAGTCCGAGTTGAAGATGCTATGATTACTAGAAAGGACTGTCGCCGACGTAGGCCAGTTGGTTTTGACACATGCGATCGAGATAAAAAGGGAAGCTGTTGACAAACAAGGAGGTTCATGGTTAATGACTACAACATGCAGATAGAGGTACTGACTAACGTTTTGCATTCCTGTTACTGTTTTGTCAACTGGATTCACACCCGAACAAAGTCCCGCTGAACTCAAGGCCCCGCCCCAATAAATCTATCATAACACAGGTCCTAGATTCAGCTGGACTTATGGATCTATAGATTCGATGAAAGTGTTGACGTGTTGGGTCTGGCATCTCACATCTATGTCCACGTTGGTGACCAGTTGAGTGGCGATGTCCACGCATCCTTGTTTGCGAGCGCTGGCCGGGAGGTCGGCGTCGCTGTACCAGCTGCGGCTGACCGAGTGGGCGTAGGCGCCGGCCGGAGAGGCGTGCTGGACGCGTGTGGTGGTCACTATACCCACAGACTTGCCTGGACACAAGACAAGAAGTCGCGATAGTCAATTAAAACACTTGTTTTCATGGTGTCGTCATTGAATATTTCGTTGTGAAGGTCTACTGATTCAGAACTCTACAACGAGAATTCTGACCCGCTCTAGTAGAAGAACTCACATTTCTCCGATCCTTAAAACTCTTCACTGGCTTCCAGTTTCTTTCAGGATCAACTTTAAAATTCTGGTTCTTACTTTCAGATCTATTTATGCTCAGACCTTACATCACTGATGTGATCCAGCCTTACACCCCAGCTCGGGCTCTGAGGTCTGTGGATCAGAATCTACTGATGGTTCCACGCACACGGTTCAGGACCAGAGGAGAGAAATCTTTTCAGGCTGTTGCTCCTAAGCTTTGGAACGATCTTCCTCTCTCTTTGCGCTTGATGGATCTACTGACTCCTTTAAGAAACATCTTAAGACGTTTTTATTTGTTCAGGCTTTTCCTTGATTTTCTGGAACTCCTGTTGTGTTATCAGTTTTACCTTTAAAGTATATATATTATTGAATATTGTTTTGATGTTTAAGCGCTTTGTGACCCTGGTCTGGAAAAGCGCTATATAAATACAAATTACTTACTTACTTACTTACTTACTTTATACAAGGGTAAACCCATTTACTGCTCAGGCTATCTTTCCTGTCGCCATCCTTCTTTTTTTTTTCCGTCCATCCCTACTTGGCCTGCGGTGTCGAAGGAAACTTGGAGGTTACAGAGTTCGGAGGCGGAGGCTCAGGACGTACTTCACAAAGTGTTTTAATATTCAGGAAAACCACCTCCCCCTGAGCAAAGTATCTCCTTCTTAACTCGCTCTGAGGTCACAAGCTATTTAACTTAGTTATTAATTTGTTAGTTACTAGTTAAAAAACCTCAGCTGTTTACCCAGAAACCATAAAGTCAATCCACAGCATCTGAACATTGAACTATAATTCAAGTCTGAGCAATAACACCAATTATTCTTATCAGATGATGCTTTATTCCTTGTCGTTAAATATAGCGAATATCTCCTGATAAGAAAACCATAAACATCCCATAACACAAGCGAAAAAAAAAAGAAAAAGACTCACCTTGAGCCTTTGCCCGTCGTAGAACGGAGAAGACTTCGTTGCCGAAGGTGGTGTTGCACTCGTACGCGACCGCTCTGGCGCTGAGGCCGACTGTTTTGGCGTTGGCCTTCACCCCGCAGTGGTAGGCTGTTGCCGTGCTAGCGCTGTCGGCCACCTGCTTGTCCACGCTGTAGGTCTGTTGAGGTGAATTTGTGGCGGGATTAAAGGGCATTCTGGTTCATTCCACTCCCTTTATCCAGTGGAACAATCTTTAAAACTTCAATTTCTGGCTTTACAAGTTATAGACAAAGGCTTGTTTTTTCCAAATTTAGGATTTTATTTATCAAAACATTCCTGATTTAGACAAGGATCGGTAACTTCTTATGATTAATGGATACATATACCAGTGGAGTTCCTCATGGTTCTAGTTAAGGCCCATTTATTTTTTTATTTTTAAGCCACATTTTTGCCAAATCATCCAGCATCATAACTTATGTATCCTTTGCTATTTGGTATGTTTACTGAAAAAATTCATAAAACCCAAAACCTTGTTGTCCTTTTTAACTCCTCGTGTTAATTTGATCATCTTTGGTCTAAATAAAGTATGTCGAGACATTTAAAGAGTATTGGAACTTTTTCATCATTGTTATTAACATTCTTATTATTGACGCTATTATTACAGTCACTATTATTATCATCACCATAATTATAATTATTATTATTATCACCATTATTATAACTATTATTATTGTCATTATGACCATTATTAATGTTGTTAGTATTATCATTATATCATTGTTATTATCTAGATTATAATTGTTATCATTACAATTATTAATATTCTTGTCTTTATTATTATCGTTGTTATTATCATTATGATTAACATTGTTATTAACTTCATTATTATTGTTGTTATTATCATTATTATTACCATTATTACTATTGTTACTATTGTCGTTGTTTTTTATTGTCATTGTTATTATCATTATTATGATCTGTATTTTAATCATTATTATAACAGTTTTTATTTTCATTATTATTATCAGTTGTTATTATTATCGTTGTTATTATATATATTTTTACCATTATTATCGTTATTTTGTAATTATTATCATTATCATTACCGTTACGATTTTTGTTATTATTGTCATTATTAAAACAATTAGTATTGTTGTTGTTTTTCATCGTTATTATTATCATTGCTATTATCTATTTATTATTATTATTACTGTTATTATTATCGTTAGCATTGTCATTATTATTGTTGTTGGTTTTGAACATTATTATTGTAGTTGTGGTTATTATTATTATTATTAAAATTATTTTCAGTTATAGTATTTCTTATCGCTGATCTTTTATCCGTCTCTTATGATATTGTCTTTCTGTCTCACTGGGACTCAGTAACTCATTTTGTTCTGTTTTTATTAAACAAAACGACCATAAAAAACTAACTATGAGAACCATTAAGCTTTATTAACTTTATAGAAACAGTTGAAAAGCAAATGATACTAACAAGACACATAATAACAAGTACATTTATTTGTTGAAAAAACACATTTGTTAACTAACTGAGTGAATGATCGTCTCCACATGAAGACATTTAGTGCCTGATTCATGTTAAAACACCTCCCGCTGTGGTGTTCTCACACTCGTCCACATTCCAGAGATGATCTGCTGTTATGATGCGAGTTAACCTGATTATAACTTTCACCGAATGCACACACCTTAAGCGTCGTTGAGGCTCTTTATCAGGATCCCAGACCAACATCTCAGACAAAAGGCTTCTTAAGAGAGTATGGGAGGCCTTTTGAGTCCAGACACACCAGCTATTCTCTTCAGCTTCACTAGACAAATATCTTAATGATAAGTACTTGTGAAATTGCTTTGTAGTGGTTTTTTTCTCAATGTTTATCCAAAATTAAATCTGAATTTTCCCCTGCTCTTACTGTAACAATGTAAGGGTTGACAAATAAATACTCGCACAATCAACTCTTGTATTCTCACAATAAGAACACAAAGTTACAGCTTTATCTTTTAATTTGATTTTTTGTCAGAATATCTTGGTGTTTTTTATCGAATCATTTTGGTGTCGTGCAGGTAAATGTGTGATCACCTTAGAGAGAGCCAAATACGGGAACGTATCCATGGCCAGCATGGTCTCCTCCCCGGACCTCCCCTCTAGCTGACCTCGCAGGATCCTGGCCGCCGACACCGTGGACACGCCCATTCCTGACAGAGAGCCGTCAATCAAAGTGTTAGGCAACACAAGCAAGTCTGAAGGTGTTTTTAAGTCACTGCTCAAAACAGTACTTCTTGCAGTTAATGTGTTTGGGTTTATTTATTGTATTGTAGTTCACACACTCATGGCCATGAAGCAATGCTAGTAAACGTAACGACAGCACTGAAATGTTGCAATATTTGTCTATGTTTCGGATCATTTCCTCTACGTCATTTCATTATTTAATCATTTCTAATCTACAGTTTGGTCCTCGGAGGTCACGGTTACCATATTAGCTAGAGAGTACTTCAAAATGAAACCAATGGTTGTGTAAAATATGAGAAAATAATAATGATTTTTAAATTGTTATATATTGTCAATAGAAAACCCAAAAAACAGATGTTTTAATAAAAAAAATACAGTGAATGATTGAGACAGAAAGTGCTAGAAAATACCTTTATTGCGATATTATTTTACACAATATTGTATCGATATTCAGCACTGTATTGATTATTTAAAAAATGTATATTTTTTAAAGATTTTATTCGTTTCAATCATCGGCTCGCAAATCATTTGTAATGTGTTACCATAGTTTTTCTTGGTTAATAGTTAAATAAAGTGTGTTTGTAATAAAATATATAATTTTTATGACAAATACATTTTAAATATTCACGCTTTTGCTTATTTTTCTGTTACGGTTACACTTCCGGCCACTAGATGACAGCAGCCATTAAAGGTACAATAGAATCCAACAATGACTGAGGACGAGAGGATACAGTCGACCTTAGCTGCTTTTTAAAAGCTAATGTTTGGACATATTTTGGTTTGAAAACGAATTAAACCAGTTACGACTTCGTCAAGAGTCATGTGGTCTGTAAATTCTGCTACACCAGAGTCAAGTATTCGACAATACTACAAATGTATCCTTGTTACTACACTATAATGACATATAGTACCGTTGCCCCTGTATCGTGATACTGGTATCTTGGAATTCAAACTAAATAATTGTCCATCTGCATTTTAGATTGATATTTTTTGGCTAAACTCAATTTTTCATTTAGTTGTGAGTAAAAAACTTCATTCTAGCGCCGCGAGGTTGTATCACCATCCGGATTGTAATTGTTCTCTAAAGTTGTGACGGTAAACAGAACCATGGAAAGTCAACGGCAAGAACGGACACGGTTTGGAAAATAGCAGGAAAACACATGGAGCACGACTCTGACGGTCAGTGTGCAGCCGGAGTATTTTTAAAAGCACAATTTAGTCATCCTGGTGGTAAAAAGAGTAATAAAAGCAAAGGAACACGAGACCACACAGAACATAAACAAAAGTGACTGACTCGACGTGTTGACCCAAAGGTGAGAAAAAAGATCAACTTTCTTTGAATACGACTTGAATTTCCAGCTAATCTTCTCAAGCTGTTTAATGACTCCTGTGCGCTTAAAGATCTTCTTGTTTTGGTTACTGGGCACAATAAACATTTTACAGGAAAACGTTTTGACTTTTTATATTAAGGTTAATGAAGGTGAGAAATACAATAGTTGTTTTTTCGGATTAAGTCCTAATCAAAGCCAGCAATTGCATGATTTGCTTTCATTTGCAGAATCACCACAACTCTTAGTCAATGAGGGAAGAGCTTAAAGATAATGTTTTAAATGTGGAACTTTCCTTAAGGAGACTCATTAGCGGGTGTTAGTGGTCCAGATATAAATGGTTTCATGGCCAAATGTGATCATATCTACCGGCAGTCACAAATGTCAGAAGCAGAATGTCTTGAGCTGCTGATTAAACTAGAGAACAATTCAGAACCAGTTGTCAAAGACACACATATATATATATATATATATACACTGTCTATATATCACATATATTCCCGTCTTTTAATGGTAAGACTTTATTTTTTAACATGTATGTGCAGTTTGTTTGCTGTGAGTATTTGATTAGACATTTCTCAGTCGGCCTGCTTTCCACTACGTAGAAAGAGAACAGTTGATTGTGATGTCATACTTTGATGTAAAAATGGGTCACCGTTGATAGAGATCCTAAGCCTCACCTCAAATCATATTTTATGTGTTACCATAGTTTTTCACGTTTGTTTGCTTATTTTTCTGTTGCAATTGCACTTTCGGCCGCAGACTTTGCATCTTCATTATTTCTTGAATCCACTAGATGTCACCCTTTGCTCTATAATCCCTTGCTTTGAAAAGCTATCCTATTATAACATCACATCATTTTTAAGTTGAGGGCGCCCCCTACTGTCTTCTGACGGTGCTTCATGAAGCTTCATTGTCCGACCACTAGACAATATAATCCCGCAAGATCCCGACAATGACTGAGGACAAGCGGATACAGTCGACTTCCGACTGCTTTTAAAGCTGATGTTTGGACATATTCTGGTTTCAAAACAAATGAAAGCAGTAACGACTTTGTCAAGATTCATGTGGTCTGTAAATTCTGCAACACCAGAGTCAAGTACTCGACAATACTACAAAGTTGGGCACATTCGTGAAGTTAATTATGCTTCAAGTTCAATCCCACACACTTTATTTTGGTGGTCATTTTAATTTCAACCCTTTAAGCAACACAGGGGATACCACAAACACTTTTGTTTTTGGGCCTTCGGGTCACCCTGACCTTGAGCTAACACAAGGGTTAAATGTTCACATATTGACGCTACAGAATTTGCAATTATAGATTTTATGTGTAGTTTTTCCTCCCTCAAAATGGTAAATAATACAGAAGAGAATAGCTTTTTAAATCAATCGATTATAGAGCAAAGAGTGTCATCTAGTGGACGCAGGAGATAATGACACTGTTTCATGAAGCTTCATCGACACACCACTACTGTTCAGTGGTACTTCCCAGTTTTTAAATAATTATTTTAAAAGGTTCTAATTGTGTTATTGTTGATTCATTCATTAGAGATCCCAAAACAGGATTGTGTAACATGTTTATTCCACCAGAACAAAAATAGAAAGATGTGACGCATAAACAAGAAAGGATTTGTTTGCTCTAAAGGTCATGTTTATTTTCCATATGCTGCACATCCCACTTCAACGCTACTGTAGCTCAGAATATTTCAGGTTTTATTCAGCTTTGTTTACTGTCGGCGTCACAGTAAAGCTCCACAGGGAAAAAGAAACCAGTGTCCTCTTTTGAAAATATACACTCGTGAACTATTACTGTCACATTAGTTTAAATCATGTGCCAGAGTGTTGGTGGGAAAAAAAAAGCCTGATGGAATGTCAACAGTTCGAGCCGGAGTTTTTAAACAGACGGTTTAATAGAGGTTGAAATAACGAAACCATCTTTCAGACTAACACAGACTCCGCCTGTCAGCAGGTAATGAAGCAGCTGAAGGTCCATCAGTCAAATGTATTAATAGGTTGTAACAATTGTAAACGTTTTCAGGCTTGTTTATAAAGCCACAGTGGAGGGGATTCTTCACATTTTTTAACTAATTTCCTTGACATCTATATGTTTTACGGTGAAGGCTTCTAGTTCTCATGGTTTTGGAGTAATGATTATTTTATTGTAGTACTCTTTGTAGACCAAATTCTAACTTAAAAGATTATTTTCTCGTACAAAAAAGTGTCTAATGAGGACTCATCTTGTATTCGAGGATTACGGTTAATTTAAGACTGTGTATAATTTTAAAATGTACAAAGTTCCGGCTACAGAGCTGTTTATTTATTAGTTATTCATGTTTGGATGCAAGCGCATGAAACAAACAAAAAAAAATCTTCTAATTAATGCAAAGTATTATCGCCACAATCCCAGCAGCCATGTGTGCACAATAACAAATAGACATGCATCTTCATTATTTCCTGAGTCCACTAGATGTCACTCTGCCCCCTACTGTCTTCTGACGGTGCTTCATGAAGCTTCATTGTCCGACCACTAGACACCAGAATCCCGCAAGATCCCGACAATGACTGAGGACAAGAGGATACAGTCGACTTCCGGCAGCTTTTAAAGCTGATGTTTGGAAATATTTTGGTTTCAAAACAAATTAAAGCAGTTCCGACCTCGTCAAGAGTCATGTGGTCTGCAAATTGTGCAACATCAGAGTCAAGTACTCGACAATACTACAAAACAAATATATACTTAACCTGTGAAAACTAAGACAAGTTGGGCACATTCGTGAAGTTAATTATGCTTCAAGTTCAATCCCACACACTTTATTTTGGTGGTCATTTTAATTTCAACCCTTTAAGCAACACAGGGGATACCACAAACACATTTGTTTTGGGGCCTTCGGGTCACCCTGACCTTGAGCTAACACGAAGGTTAAATGTTCACATATTGATGCTACAGAATTTGCAACTAAGATTTTAATGTGTAGTTTTTCCTCCCTCAAAATGGTAAAGAATTGTTTGTTGGTGATGATTATTATTGTCTGTTGAGTACTGATGGGCTGATGAAGCTTCATGAAGCATGAAGTGTCATATTTTCCAGAGGACAGTAGGGGGCGCCCTCAGCTGAAATAGACATGCATGTCATTATATCTTTAGTTTACTTAAACTACATCCTTAAAACATGATCTAAATGTTGAAGTTGTCCTCTCGAAGATGCAGTAAGTCCCACATCAAGACCATGTTTTGAACTTATTACTTCATTTAAGTTCTCCACCGTCTGAAATCTGGGCGAACGAGAGGTTACAAAAGCCATTATGACGCAATAATGGCTTCACTCCTCCTCCGGCCAGCTGTAATCACGCCCTCCTTTGTTTGTACAACGAGTCCCTTGGAGGTCGAGACTTTCGGGGATTTGATGACGCGCGGTGACAAACCTCAATCATAGAAGAGTGGGCGTGGTTGTAAATATGTCAATGAAAAGAGAGTTTTGTACAAACAGACACTGATGATACAATAGAGTCCAACATCTATTTAAGATACACTTAAATCAACACATTAGTTGAACTAGACTTTTTCTCTTCCAAGTCTGATTGATCCGAAACTGAGAATAAAGTTTGTGTTGACACCGCTCTTCAGATTCAGTTTGGACGTGACAGCATTTTAAAGCGAGATAACCAGTGAAAGAGAGACTTCTGATCAAAGAACTCGCCGACCCTCTTTCATGCAACACTTCCTTTCCCCATTCCGACCATGGACGACGTCGTGCATCAAGTATTGAGCTGTTTGTTCGTGGACCTTCACCGTTGCCCTTTTCTGCTCGGCGCCCCAGTACAAGGAGGCGAGTTACGAGCGAACACATCCCATAATAACAGCGTGACCTTACCATCGCCCAGGAAGAGGATGATGTTCTTGGCCCGGTGCTCTCGAGGTCGGAGCTTCAGGGCAGCCTCCAGGGTTCGCCTCGCCTGTGCGTCCCAGTACGCCGCCTCCCTTTCCTGCTCGTACTGTTCGTCGTCGTCGTCGGGATACGCTGCGGAGAGATGACAGGGAAGATGGATTGTCGGAGCGTTTCGGGAGGAGGCATGTCATCTGCGTGACAGCGAAGGCTGAAGCGTGGGAAGAGCGGCGACGCTCAAGAGCGAAGCGTACTCCGGGTCAAGTGCACTCATTCATCTGTGTGACCCAGTGGGATGACGAGGACGAGCTCGCCGCGACTGACTCAGGGAAACCACTCTGAAGTCAGAACGGCTGAGCATCCAACAATCAAACACCTAAGAAACATCTTAAGACGTTTTTATTTGTTCAGGCTTTTCCTTGATTTTCTAGAACTCCTGTTGTATTATCAGTTTTATCTTGATCTTTAAAATATATACTTTATTGAATATTGTTTTGATTGTTTAAGCGCTTTGTGACCCTGGTCTGGAAAAGCGCTATATAAATAAAATGTACTTACTTAGTTACTTATCTGTATAATAGCAGTTCTGACTTTTAAAATGGTGAAGCCAAATGTATCTTTCATTCCGTCCAGAGATTACTTGATTCATTCATTCATTATGGGGATCGCGGGGAGACTATCCCAGTATCATAGGGCAAGAGGCGGGGGACACCCTGGACAGGACGCCAGTCTGTCTCAGGGCACACAAGAGACACACAACCATTCACACACACTCTCAAACCTACGGTAAATTTCCCATGTATGTTTTTGGACTGTGGGAGGAAACCGGAGTGCACGGAGTAAACCCAAGCAGCACGGGGAGAACATACAAACTCCATACAGAAAACAGAAACATAAAGAAACCAAATACATTATAAAAGGAAATTCAAAAGACGAGAAACTCAAATGTTCAAGAACAATCATTAGGAAAAAACAAATAACTAGGAGAGCACTTAGATGACGCACGACCTCAACAAGGAGCTCATTTCTCATGACTCACTGCAAAACTTGGCAAGCTAGAATGATAGCGGTGTGTTTAATTGCAATGGTAACTAGAAAAACTGCTATTTTGTCACAATAGACACAGTTATTTTTAACCTTTTTCAAAAAATCTACTTGGTAATTTAGACCAGTGTGTCAGCAGTAGCGGTGAGAAGCCATACAAGTGGACGAATAAACCTTTGTGTTGTTGAAGCTGGACTCACTGGTGACAGTTGAAGAGAGGAGATCACTCGGCAAACTACTGTAAGTAAGTAAGTAATATTTCTATAGCGCTTTTCTAGACCAGGGTCACAAGGCGCTTAAACAATCAATACAATACCCAATAAAATATATACTTAACTGGTCAAGAAAACACCAAGACCAACACAGGAGTCTCAGAGAATCAAGGAAAAGCCTGAACGAATAAAAGTGTCTTCAGATGTTTCTTGAAAGGAGCAGATGTAGTGCACGAATGCTCCTCCCCAGATGCAACACTAATAGACTCAGGGACACATTAATTAATTGTGCTATTAGACTGTATAATCCTGAATTTGTGGGCAGGCGCGAAGTGAAAGTATGATGTTATTCTAGTCTATGTTAATCTTTGTATCCTTTTTCCTTTGTATCCTTTTCTTTGCATTATTTAATTTTGATCTATGTTCTTTATAATTCCACTCTGTCATCCCTTGCACTCTCCAGAAGGATTAATCAAGTCAATCAATCAATCTATCTATCATTCTAAATCCAGATGTAACTACAGAATGTCTTTTCTCATCTTGTAACTTTTAAAGTTTTCAACACTGTCTGAAAGTTGTATAACCATAAACATTCAAGCAAAAGCAACAGGCTTATAGTTATAAATATAATATGTATGTTAAAATACTGTATTTGTGTTTACAAATTTAATAGATATTTACACATGTGTGCTAATGTTAAACAAAACATGTTTTCAGGGTCAAGTTGACAGAAAGGTCCGACAAATGTGTTTGTGGTATCCCTCGTGTCGTCTCTGGGTCAAGGTGAACGACCTCCACCACTGCATACGAATTGATGGTAGCCAGGGAGGTCGTTCATCTTGACACAGAGACAACCAAAGGGATACCACAAACACATTTGATTTCGGGTCACCTTGACACTGAGATAAACACAAGGGTTAAAGTTAAAAGTATTACTTAATTTCATTAAAAGAAATAGAAGAGAAATATTAATATGACGAGAGAGGAATTTGAGTAATATAAGTTAAAAGAAATGCTGCTAAATAATGTAAAAGAAAAGACAAAGACACATTGTGAGATGAGAAAATACACATAACTTTATTTAAAAAAGTTAAAAAAAGGACTAAATGTATTTTTTTTACGCTACAACTCAATTGGTTTGTAATAAAATACTATTACGACTTTCATGCTGCACCAGTTCATCACACTTCTATACTTTTCGACCACGAATTCAGAGATAAACTCACCTTGACTCTCGGTCGCGGCCGCACACAGCAACACGGGGCCCAGAAGAACCAGCAGCAGATCCGTGGCCCTGTTCTGACTCGCCCGCATCTCTAATCCCCCGCTGAGCTGCCGCCTGGGGGAAGAAAAAAAAAAAAGGTGGACGCTCAGCCAGGTCCGGGATATGGGAGGAAGAGTGCGAGAGGCTGGGAAGAGTCTGCCTTTTTGAAGCCCCCGCTGGGTGTGGAGTGAGGAAGGGCGAGAGAGAAAAAAAAAGGAGGGGAGAGAGTGAGGGAGAGAGGGAGGACCACACAGGAGGAGCACCATAGCATCGCAGCCCCTCGTCTCTCGCCTCCACTTTTATTGTTTTTAAAAAAGGTTACTCCAATTCTCTGCTCGGACGGCGAGACGTCTTCGGATCGTTTTCTCTGGATCAACACAAGAAAGTGAGCAGATCCAGACTCTCCCTCTGGGAGAAAGAGCTCATATTTCCACCCTTGCCATCTCTATTTTTTTGGGACTTTAAAGACCCTGATATTACCGCCCCCCCCCCCCCACCGGTTTTGGCGATCGGCTGTGCCTGGTGGTGGTGAGTTAGCATTCTTCTTCTGTGAGGTAGTGGAGGCCGCCCGCCGAAATGAAACTGTCTCTCCCCCCGCTGTGTAAACACGACGGTTAATGTGTGAAATGAGTCGATTCCAGCTTCGAGAGCGAGGAATCAAGTTCCCTCTCGACCCCTTTCGAACCCCGGCGGAGGCCTGCGTCCCATCACGACCCCGGGACCTGCTGCCAGTCAGTCACATGTCTCTCGTCGAGTCAGATGATGTTTGAAGATCGCCGCGGCGACGGAGATTGGTTCTCGTCAAACGGGGAGGAAGACGATGAGCCGTCGAATTGTTTTCGACACCTGCTGACGGTTTTAAGTCCCGTCCAGGAAACGCTGGAGTCGAGAGCAGATGATTAACAGTTTCAACGTGTTTGGCTAGAAGTGTTTTTTTTTCTCTTGGATGGATTCATGCTGATGCTGAGAAGATGCAGTTCTAATCTCTGGCAGATGAATGAGCTTCATCTCCTTCAATGACATAGTCGTGACACAGACCAAATTAACAGGAGGTTTTAAAAAAAAAGTATGTAGAGAGCACGGAGTTCCAGCGAACAACCACCCAACATTAACTCATTTTCTAATTGCCCTCAAGGTCTCTTTCGGGGAATTGGGTTTCCAGTTCACAGCAGGCAATAGAAGGTACAGATGTTTTATTAAAGCAAGAATGAGAACAAAGTGCAAAGAGCAAGGGATGACAAAGTCTAAAGAACATAGATCAAAAGAAATGACACAAATAAATCAGATGAAGATTTCTGATTTTGTTAACATAAAGAAAAGGATTTAAAGATTAACAGAATAGAATAACATCATCCTTTCACTCCACTCCTGCCCCCAAACTTAGAATTATGCAATCAACAAATGTTTGCTCATTTTAATGTAGTGACTGGAGTTAAAATGTCTTCGTCTCCGACACTTAAAAACATCCAAATACCTCCATACTGCTCGTCTGTAACGTCCATCTTGTATTGAAGCCTCAATATAGAGACTTTTTTTTTTTAGACCAAGACAACTGAGCTCCAGTCGCTACATTAAAATGAACAAACATGTTTGTCTATAACTCTAAAAATGAAAAGATTACTCTCTAAAAAATCCCAACCCAATGAATGAATTTTGAGTTTCTTTAACACTTTAAATTTACGTATTTAAATTTAAATTTAAAGTTTAAAGTTGAATCTTAAATATGTTCAAAATATTAGCAAAAGTTATTCGATGCCTTTCAATTAAAAATCTATCTTAATTTATATTAATTTAAATTTTAATCGTAAATAAACAGGTACAAAAAAGTCACTAGTCATACAAATGAATCCAAGTACTTAATCCTAAATTATACCTTTTTCTTTGTAAATTGTTAAATGTAGTTCTGTTAAAATATTTGAACAAAAGCTTAAAACTGCTAAAACTCAGATTTACATCACAACGGCCGGATTAGATTAGATTAGATTGGATTGGATTGGATTGGATTAGATTAGATTAGATTAGATTAGATTGATTTTATTAATCCCTCTGGAGATCTCTTTCAGGAAATTAGGTTTCCAGTTCACAGCAGACATTTGAAGGTACAGAAAAGTTGCATAAAAGTAAGAACAAGAACAAAGTGCAAAGTGAACACAAAGTGCAGATATAAAGATTACACATCGAAGACCTAAAAGCATACAAACATAGAATAACATCATATAAACTAAAGGGCTGCACAGAGAACCTCAGCAGAACTTTTATCCTCATAATCTTTAACTTCAGTTTCACTATCACTGACTCACTCGCTCAATGATGATCTTGAAGTTTCTCAGGAATGGAAATTACAGGAAACTGTCGAACTGATCTCATTCTAGGAATTCAAAGAGTCAAAAATAAATGTTTGACTTCAAAATTGCTGAATCTACACTGTCCTCTCCAGGACCGCCCTAATGAATCCTGGGTAATGAAAACCAGGAGATGTTTAAGAAAACCAGGCAAGACCTTGGCAGAGCTTCACGGTAAAAATCTTGTCTCGCCAACATTTGAGTGAAAGATCTGAGCACTGTGACAAACCTCGGAGTGACAACAACATGTGCTGTGGATTAGGAAGATTTCCGGGTATATGTGCCTCACAAAAGTACTCTGGATATATAAATCTGGTTCACCAGGACCGCCACCATTTTTTCCACTTGATCATCAGAAAGAATCTAAAATCTACAAAAAAGAGAAATCAGAAACCTCCTGTTTTATTTCTTTACATCTCCATCGGTGACAAGTTTGTTTCATTTTTCTTGTGATTTCTTGGATTATTTGACTTTAAATCATAAAAAAAAGAGATTTTTGTGGTATCAGGTTGGCATCTGATCCGTGTCTCCTCTTTTTTTTCTCTTTCCTGAACCAACTGAGACTTTGGGAATCGAACCAAACTGCCCACACCAGTGTTGAAAAGGTTCTTTCATTCCATCTCTCCGAACGAAGGTCGAGTCGACAAACATGTATTCAACTAATTTCCCGTCATCAAATGAGAAAACTATAATTAAACCTCATGGTTTGCACTTACTTTAACCTCATATTTAACTAGAAGGCAGCAGCGTTTAAAACAACAGGGTCTAATTGAACCCATTTGAGGGAATTTGCTGCCACTTTTGTAATCGTCCAATTTCCTGCAGTTTATTCTGTTTAGCGTTTCCTTCCTCAGTGAAACTTTACTGAAAAATATCACTGTTATTAATCAATTTTTTGAATAATTTCTTGAACGAAAAACATCATTATAATAAATATTTACTCAAAAGTGTTTCATTGTCAATAATAAAATAATAAAATAATACAAATTCTACTACTAGTAGTACTACTACTACTGTAGTGCCGGAGGAAAAGTTTAAAATAAAAATCTCAAATTCCTGGCATATTGTTTTTAGTCCTACATCCTGTATAAAGTACTTGTGGTTCTGGTCTGACTCATACAACATTCTACAACTAATCCCGAATATTGAAAGGTGCAATATCGGAAGGTAGGATTTTTTCTGAACTAATTTGCCTTCCTTACACTGTTGTGTCGTTCTGGCACATTCCTGCACTGTATATTTCTTGGTGACTATAACCATTTTTTTGTTGGCGCATTCGTGCAAATAATCCATTCTTCATTTGTCATTTCTTTTACCGTGTTCCTCACCCACTTATACCACCCGTTTAGATGCACCCGTCCCCACAACTGGTCCTTTATTGGCGTAACACTTCTTTGTCTTGGTGTAAATTTTTCATTTATCGTCACGCCTCCTTACCGTTTCCACGTCTTCATCGTCATAGTCATTATACTCAAAGTGGAAATTTGTCTTGTTACAGTCGGTGGCTTAGGCCTCAGTTTAACCGCTGTTACAGTCTGAGATTTCGTTGTTAGTTTAACTGTAGTTACAGTCGGTGGTTTAGTCGTTAGTTTAACCGTTGTTACAGTCGGGGTTTTAGTCTTTAGTTTAACCCTAGTTACAGTCGGTGGTTTAGTTGTCAGTTTAACCGTTGTTACAGTCGGTGGTTTAGTCGTCAGTTTAACCTTTGTTACAGTCAGGGTTTTAGTCGTCAGTTTAACTGTTGTTACAGTCGGTGGTTTAGTCGTCAGTTAAACCTTTGTTACAGTCGGGGTTTTAGTCGTCAGTTTAACTGTTGTTACAGTCGGTGGTTTAGTCGTCAGTTTAACCTTTGTTACAGTCGGGGTTTTAGTCGTCAGTTTAACTGTTGTTACAGTCGGGGTTTTAGTCGTCAGTTTAACCATTGTTACAGTCGGGGTTTTAGTCTTTAGTTTAACCCTTGTTACAGTCGGTGGTTTAGTCGTCAGTTTAACCGTTGTTACAGTCGGTGGTTTAGTCGTCAGTTTAACCTTTGTTACAGTCAGGGTTTTAGTCGTCAGTTTAACTGTTGTTACAGTCGGTGGTTTAGTCGTCAGTTAAACCTTTGTTACAGTCGGTGTTTTAGTCGTCAGTTTAACTGTTGTTACAGTCGGTGGTTTAGTCGTCAGTTTAACCTTTGTTACAGTCGGGGTTTTAGTCGTCAGTTTAACTGTTGTTACAGTCGGGGTTTTAGTCGTCAGTTTAACCATTGTTACAGTCGGGGTTTTAGTCGTTAGTTTAACCGTTGTTACAGTCTGGGTTTTAGTCGTTAGTTTAACCGTTGTTACAGTCGGGGTTTTAGTCGTCAGTTTAACCATTGTTACAGTCGGGTTTTAGTCGTTAGTTTAACCGTTGTTACAGTCGGGGTTTTAGTCGTTAGTTTAACCGTTGTTACAGTCGGGGTTTAAGTCGTTAGTTTAACTGTTGTTACAGTCGGTGGTTTAGTCATCAGTTTAACCTTCGTTACAGTCGGGGTTTTAGTCGTCAGTTTAACCTTTGTTACAGTCGGGGTTTTAGTCGTCAGTTTAACCGTTGTTACAGTCGGGGTTTTAGTCGTCAGTTTAACCTTTGTTACAGTCGGGGTTTTAGTCGTCAGTTTAACTGTTGTTACAGTCGGTGGTTTAGTCGTTAGTTTAACCGTTGTTACAGTCGGGTTTAAGTCGTTAGTTTAACCGTTGTTACAGTCGGTGGTTTAGTCATTAGTTTTACCGTTGGTACAGTCGGGGTTTTAGTCGTTAGTTTAAACAAATTTTTACAGTAGGGGTTTAGTCTTTAGTTTAACCCTTGTTACAGTCGGTGGTTTAGTTGTCAGTTTAAAAGTTGTTACCGTCAGAGGTTTAGTCGTCAGTTTAACTGTTGTTACATTCAGTGGTTTAGTCATCAGTTTAACCGTTTTTACAGTCGGGGGTTTTAGTCGTTAGTTTAACCGTTGTTACAGTCGGGGTTTTAGTCGTTAGTTTAACCGTTGTTACAGTCGGGGTTTTAGTCGTCAGTTTAACCATTGTTACAGTCGGGTTTTAGTCGTTAGTTTAACCGTTGTTACAGTCGGGGTTTTAGTCGTTAGTTTAACCGTTGTTACAGTCGGGGTTTAAGTCGTTAGTTTAACTGTTGTTACAGTCGGTGGTTTAGTCATCAGTTTAACCTTCGTTACAGTCGGGGTTTTAGTCGTCAGTTTAACCTTTGTTACAGTCGGGGTTTTAGTCGTCAGTTTAACCGTTGTTACAGTCGGGGTTTTAGTCGTCAGTTTAACCTTTGTTACAGTCGGGGTTTTAGTCGTCAGTTTAACTGTTGTTACAGTCGGTGGTTTAGTCGTTAGTTTAACCGTTGTTACAGTCGGGTTTAAGTCGTTAGTTTAACCGTTGTTACAGTCGGTGGTTTAGTCATTAGTTTTACCGTTGGTACAGTCGGGGTTTTAGTCGTTAGTTTAAACAAATTTTTACAGTAGGGGTTTAGTCTTTAGTTTAACCCTTGTTACAGTCGGTGGTTTAGTTGTCAGTTTAAAAGTTGTTACCGTCAGAGGTTTAGTCGTCAGTTTAACTGTTGTTACATTCAGTGGTTTAGTCATCAGTTTAACCGTTTTTACAGTCGGGGGTTTTAGTCGTTAGTTTAACCCTTGTTACAGTCGGTGGTTTAGTTGTCAGTTTAAAAATTGCAACCTAGTTATTAGAATTAGTCTCCACTTTCCAATAAGTTCAAACAACTCTTTGAAAAGGATTGTAGGAAACTGAGTTTGTCATTATCAATACTTTTTAAAATCTCTCTGTGATCTCCCAGTCTCACTGGAATCTGTTGCTCCAGGAGCATAGGGGGTGTGGCCTATGGGGAGAGTCTGAAAAAAGGACGTTGGACTTACAAAACTAATAGATGTGTGTTAAATGCAAGCCAAATTGAGAATATCTTGCCTAAATATTTTTTAATAGTTTGTCTTTTTAATATATTTTTTATATTTTATTTTGCAATAATGTTTATTTTGTTGTCATTTGTATTTTTCAATACAAAGTTTACACTTTGCTTCTCATCTTGTTTTTTTCACATCATTTTTATTTCCCAAATTTCTTTAAACATGCACTTTAATCGTCTTTAAACAAACACTTTTTTCCACACAAATTTTAATCGGTTCTGTTCTTTACGGTTTTTTCTTTGTTACAGTATTTTTATTTATTTATTTGAAATAAAAAATGTTTCGTAAATTTTTTTTTTTACCAATTAGACACACAAATACAGCAATTATTCATAAAAATTAAAATAAAATAAGAACAAGAACAAAGAGAAAGAAAGAGAAAGAACAAGAACCTTTCCCCTCCACAATGATTTTAATTTTCTCTACATGCTCCTAACTTGACCAGCTCTAGATAATCTAATCCTCAGGTTACCGTCTGCATTTCCTGGAACCTTCCCTCAAACTGAAAGCATGATTCAACAGTTACATCCCAGAAACTCCTTATATTCCAGCATCTGGACTCGAGCTGTTTACTCAGTAAAAAAAAGTAAATTACAAAGGTGAAATCCCCCTCAGTGCTCTTAACGCGTCGACTCACTTTGACGTATAGATTCTGTAAATGACTGTGGTTAGTCTGGATCACAAATCAAAGGGGAAATGTTTAGTTTGGGGTTGTCGGGCTGAGGATTTAGGCGTGGGTGGCGACACACCGCACAGCTGCCTTTCCAAAGCAGCAGTCAAATCCCTTTTTATGACTTTCTTAAGATCGTAGTATATAAAAAAAAAGATGATAGGCAGGTGAGGTGAGGTGAGGTTGTAGGTGTTGGACCCATTTTGTGGCAGGTGTGAATCTTTTTATTTAAAAACACAAATCCAAGACATACAACCAAAATATTGATCCCTGATTCAGTTTGTTATCATGCAACTTCGGAGCTGTTGACTCATTCTTTAAAAAAAAAAGAAAAAAAAAAAAAATTCCGGAGCACCTTAGAGTCGTCAATCGATCTCTGCATATCTTAGACTGGGGTAGGAAGGATCAGTACCAAAAAGAATGATTAGAAAATTCTCTATAAAATTTGAAAACCAATAACAAACATGATGAAATCAAAGGCTAAAACTTCAAAGTATAGAAAATAAAAGTTGAAATAATTCAAAAGAACTAACATCTGCACGCTAAAGAGAATTCAAAGATGCATCTAAAAAGATAAAATAGGTATTAATGAATGAAAATGACAATTGAAATGTGGTAAACTTCGCTGTGATCACACCCCGTATTGTAAGTAAGTAAGTAAGTAAGTAAGTAATATTTATTTATATAGCGCTTTTCGAGACCAGGGTCACAAAGCGCTTAGACAATCAAAACAATACTCAAAAAAGTACATACTTTAAAGATCAAGATAATACTGAGAACAACACAGGAGTTCGAGAAATTCAAGGAAAAGCCTGAACAAATAGAAACGTCTTAGATGTTTCTTAAAGGAGTCAGTAGATCCATCAAGCGCAAAGAGAGAGGAAGATCGTTCAAAAGCTTAGGAGCAACAGCCTGAAAAGATTTCTCTCCTCTGGTCCTGAGCCGTGTTCAGGAACCATCAGTAGATTCTGATCCACAGACCTCAGAGCCCGAGCTGGGGTGTAAGGCTGGATCAGATCAGTGATGTAAGGAGGAGCCTGACCATGAATAGATCTGAAAGTAAGAACCAGAATTTTAAAGTTGATCCTGAAAGAAACTGGAAGCCAGTGAAGAGTTTTAAGGATCGGAGAAATGTGAGTTCTTCTACTAGAGCGGGTCAGAATTCTCGCTGCAGAGTTTTGAATCAACTGCAGACGAGACAGATCCTTCTTGTTAAGACATGAAAACAAACTGTTACAATAGTCCAGACGAGAAGAAACAAACGCATGGATTACAAGCTCCAGATCATGTTGTGACAACATTTTCCTAAGTTTAGAGATTTTTCTCAGTTGAAGGAAACAGTTTCTGTTCAGTTTTCTGCAGTGTCGAACAAGAGACATGTCTTTATCAAATACAACACCCAGGTTTCTCAGGCTCAGTTTGACAGACTTATACAACGATTCCCTTGGAGGTGGAGACTTCCGGGATTGATGACGCGCAGTGATACACCTTGATGTTTTCACAGAGTCTTCAAGGATGAATAAGTGCCCCCACGGCCGACCTTTTCCCTGTTTATATTGTAGCCTTTTTTCGTTATTATTTCTTTGATTCTTTCCATAATTCAAATCAGTCATATTGTCTTCATCAGGAATGTCAAATTCAAGCCACATTTGCCCCTTAAAACTTTCATAATATTTATTGTTTCCGGCCTTCCTGTGTACTCAACTAAAAGATTGATAATATATTGTTTTAAAGTTTAAGATAAAACTCTTTTTTTTTTAAATATATTTTGTAATACAATTCATATTTCAAGTTGTATTTTGCATTATTTTTGAAAAAACAATATTATTTAAAATAATACATATATTTTGGATAAAAACTAATGCAAAATGCAACTTTTCAAAATGCATATATGTTTTATGTTGTAGAATATTATTTACCATTTTAATTGTTTATTAAAAGTAATTGCATGTTTGAACATACATTATGAATGAAAAAAAACAAATACAAGCAGAAAGTTTATCAAGTTGTTAGTAACACCTGTGATCTATTTGCGTACACAAAAATCTTCCCTAGAAAGTGGACATTTCTCGAGATACAGTCGGGATCAATTTAAGGAGGCTCCATAAATGATGTAACGTCTTTTATGGGATGTGCTGCACAGCAGCTGGACTGGTTGTAACGCCATAATAGGAGGTTTTACTGCCGCCGTTGAGCTCAGCTGGGGGACAGATATTAAATTACACACCAAGAGTCAGACATCGCGACTCAGGACGGATCACGGCGGCTGCACAAGCGTACGGCAGGCAAAACAACAACTTTGAGCTTCCCTTTAATTGGGCTCGTAAAGGAAACATGGTTTATCCCAGTTTAAGTGCGGAGGAGCGACGAGGACCGGCGGGACAATGGAGTTGAATCTAAAGAACTGCATGGCCGTTTGTATTTATGGCTGTTTAAACGAAGAAGCATAAGCCTGTCTGATGTGTTATGTCTGAGTTCACACATGGAAGCCAGGTCATGGAAAAAGTATAATTTAGATGCAGACGATGCTTAAAGTTGGTAATTCGACGGCTCGTTACAGTTTATGATGTAATGCCGGAGAACATGGTGACTGTCGCATGGTAAGAACATCAACTCTTTAAGTGGAGAACACTGAACACCTACACAATTCACAGTTCTTCATTTAGTTCTTAAGAAAATATTGAAAGTTATTTATTTAAAACTAATTGAAATACCAGGCCTGACTGGGTATATTTTCTTGGAATTAGATTTATTTTGTGTTGTCTCAGGGTCAATGTGACCGAAGGCCCGAAAAAAATGTGTTTGTGGTATCCCTTGTGTTACCTCTAGGTCAAGGTAAACGACCTCCACCACTGCATATGTATTTCTGGACGCTAGAGATGTCATTCACTTCATGTGGGTCACCTTGACCCTGAGATAAGAAGAGGGTTAACAAAGAAGACCCAGGAGACAATCCACAAACAATGTTTCATTGATCAAATATACAATTTAATTTACAATTTAACTAGTCCAGTTTACGCAAAACACACTACTAAATGTCCACAAGATGGCGACAGAGTCATACCTCACCGTCCAAATCTCAGTTCATTCAAAAACGACAGAAACGCCAAAGTCCCGAAACAGGTCGGTGTCCAAACGCACAAACCACTAAAACAAAAGAACAAAAAGAAAGTGAATGAACAAAATAGAATGCACCAAAACCAAGTAACTAAAAGCGCTAGCACAATTAAAAAGGGAGCGAGGTGAAGTCAGTCATAGCAGGAAGAACTTTAAAACGAGCTGACGCCGGTCAATGGAAAATCCAGCGTGTAAGAAAGTTGGATGATTGGTGGCTATACGGCAGGCGTGCGTCATTAGGAGGCTCAACAAACACAGCATGTAGAACGGCCTCACGACTAATGCAAAGGGTAAGAATGGACTAGACTGGAGATGGCTTGACAAAATAAATGTGATGTAAGGAAATCGTCACAGCCCTCCTCATATATGCCAATTTGTTTTAACAATTTTGTTGAGCTGTTTGTCACTCTTAGGACACTGAGATCATGCAGACACACATCTTTATTAATAGGCTATATCCAGAATTATACCCAGCCTTCTGAATAGATATACATACAGTATTGATGTTTTAAATAAACATTAATATTAATTTCCAGGTATATGTTGAATAGGACCTAGATAAATGTCAGTTTTGTCACATCCCTCATCGGGCAAACAAAAGGAAATTATTATAAAATAGTAAAAAGTTATTTTAGTTCTTTAGAAATCCTTTAATTCTGTTTGAATGAAGTACATACAATTTTTTTTATCAGAAACATCTCCATAGATTAGCTTTTAAGCATTGTCTGTGTTAGCAATCTTCATGTTTTGAGTTATAAAAAATATTGTTTGTTAATTCACATTATTATCATATCTTATTTATATCTATTTTCTTTGGAAAATAGTTTTACTCAAACCCTAATGAAACTATAATGTAGCTTGGAACTTGTGTTTTGCTTTTCCTAAATGTGTCCTTTGCTCATTTTGTATTAGCAACTAATTTAACAAATATACAGTCAGCTTCGCCAACCAAATGCTTATGAGTAGAAATAAGAGAAATAATTACACACTATTCAAGCTAGCAAACGTGACGCCAAGAGCCTTATGCGTCACAATATCAGTCAAATGAAAGCGCAGGCATCCGTCCCTCCGCCACAACAATCGATCCGAGCGCTTTTCATTCTGGGAACAAACCTTCCGACGGCTCCTTCAGGTTTGGAGCTCTTTGTCATTAGCAGCAGGAAATTGGTTGCAGCTTTGGAGGTACAAAGACAAACAACCTTGATGATTCCGGTTGTAATGAGAAAGTTTGTTTGTCGATGTAACAGAAGTCGTCGACAGAATTGTGGAGGGAAGGAACCGGACCCGAGGCGAAAAATAATTTAAGGGAACTGATGAAGCAAAAACTGAAGTTTCAATCCCTACAACAAATGGTCCACATGAAAGAGGGAGTCGTCGTGCAAGCAGAGGGTGACTCGGGAGGAGGAGGGAGAGCCGGCGGTGGTGAAGTGAGGTCGGATGACAGACGTGGTGTTGAAGGAGGTCATTTTACCAGAAGTTTCATCTCTTAAAATCAGATCCATCTGTGGAAGCAGAGACACAAGTTCAGAGTCTTTACGGGAGACTTCACCTAAAACTCATATTTCACTCATTTTCTACTCACCCTCATGTCGACTAAGGGTTGGGATTATTATTATGTTCCTTTATAGAGTTATAGACAAAATTGTTTGTTCATTTTAATGTAGCGACTGACGCTCAGTTGTCTTGGTCTTCATCTTCGTCCAAAAGGTCGCTTAAAAACATCCAAATACTTCTATACTGCTCGTCTGTATGGAGTCTCCTCATTCCAATAAATATATTTCGGATTTTATCAGCTGTTGTTGAGATTAGAAATAAAATTGTAATTCCTCAATTTCTCCACCACAACATCTCAACTGTCTTGTCAAGACCCACAACTACAAGCCATTTTGTCTGTGTAGAATCAAAATGCTTTATGTCCCTAAGTACTTTAATCTCTAACTTAAGCTGTTTTAGAGAATAGATGGTAGCGATGTGTCGATGAAGCTTCATGAAACAGTGTCATTATTTCCTGAGTCCACTAGATGTCACTCTTTGTTCTATAATCTATTAAATTTGAAAATCTATTCTATTAAAACCTCACATCATTTTTAAGGTGAGGGCGCCCCCTACTGTACTCTGAAAAATATGACACTGCTTCATGAAGCTTCATTGACACATCACTAAGAGAGGATATTACATTATATTTCTATCTTAAATAAATGTGAATATGTTGCACGGGCAAATCTACAGACATTAAAAAGAAAGTACATATACATTAAAAAAAAGCATTAGTTGAGAAAAATATATAATGATAACAGGAAAACAATTTAACGAAAATATAATTAAGTTGAGATTCATTTGCTACAAGTTTCCCGTAGCATTACAAAAAAGAAAGAAAATGAAAACAAGAAAAAAAACATGGCCTGTAAAAAAGAAAAATATAAACTTTTCAGAAATCCCTATTATTATGACACTATCATTGGGGCCCTGGTGTGTCAATACAGCAGGTTATTACTAGTGATGGTCTGATGAAGCTTCATGAAACAGTGTCATGTTGTTCAGAGGTCAGTAGGTGGCGCCATCAGTTTAAAAATGAAGTGATGTTTAATTTGAACAGTTGTTCTTAACAAAATAGTGCAGAGACCGCCAACTAGTGGACTCTGAAAATAATGACACTGCTTCATGAAGCTTCATCAGACCATCACTAACTTAGCACCCCGTAACAAACACAATTCAATTCCATTTGAGACGTTTTGCATACATTTATGTTTAGAATATGAATTTCTAAACATGTTCTTAAATGAGAGGTTTGTTATTTAGTTACAGATATTTTCAATTATCTTAAAAATGTTACTTAAATAACCTTTTAAATAGACAGAAAGTTTTAGAAAAAAGTAAAAAAAAAAATAGTTATGCTAGTTGCTAATTCTTTGGTGGCGCAAATAATGTAGATTTTAAATAAAACGACAACATTTTAAATACACTTTTGAAAATAACCCACTCCGTTAAATAGAGGTGTGGTTAACCTGGTCACACTCTCTTCCACCAGACTCAGCCTTCCCTCCCTCCCTGTCTCTACCTTCTCCTTTTGTTTTCATCGCCCTTTACACACACCTCAGGTCGTCACTCGCTCGTCTATCAGAGTGTTTTCTTGTGAACCCGAGACATGATGTAAACTTTCCGACACATCATCACAAACTCGGAAGGATCTTTCTCACCTCAGGAGGACAACCAGAGGAAGGACTCGCTCGCTCCAGCTGCCCTGACCACCCAGGCACAGTGTGTGTGTGTGTGTGTGTGTGTGTGTGTGTGTGTGTGTGTGTGTGTGTGTGTGTGTGTGTGTGTGTGTGTGTGTGTGTGTGTGTGTGTGTGTGTGTGTGTGAGGGAAGGAAGATTGTGTCAGGTGGTCAGGAGAATCCAGGGCTGGCGCTTGAGGTCAGACGCAGGTTTATTTACACAGGCAGCCATGCTGAGGCGAACCTTCGCCCGAAAACATCTTTAACGATCACCAAAGCGTCTACGAAGTCAAATAATTACAGGGATTTTATTAAAAATAAATATATTGTTACGATTGTATCATCAGTTTGTGTCTGTTTGTACAAAACTCTCTTTTCATTGAAGTATTGACATTAGAAAATGATCGCCCAATGAAAACACTACTGTTTTTCTGGAGATGAAATCTTGTTTACCATAACAACACCGTCTTGATTGGTCAATTATCAAGGCTTTTCATCGCACGTCATCAATCCCAGAAGTCTCTACCTCCAAGGGACTCGTTGTATAAACAAAGCGGGGTGTGATTACAGCTGGCTGGAGGAGGAGTGAAGCCATTATTACGTCATAATGGACTCTTGTAACCTCTCGTTCGCCCAGATTTCAGACAAGGGAGAATTTTATAAAGTTCAAAGCATGGACATGATGAGGGACTTATTGCATCTTGGTAAATGTATGTAAGAAGTACAAAATTGTTAATAAAAGTACATGATACATGGAGAGTTTTCCTTGAATTAGGGCCTTGCATATTCACTTAACATTTGTTTTAATGCATATTTCATTATTTAAGATTATTCCTTTGATTAAAGATGTGTCGGTGAAACTTCATGAAACAGTGTCATATTTTTCAGAGGACAGTAGGGGGCGCCCTCAGCTTATAAATGATGTGAGGTTTCAATAGTATAGCCTTTCAAAGCAATAGATTATAGAGCAAAGAGTGACATCTAGTGGACTCAGGAAATAATGACACTGTTTCATGAAGCTTCATCAACACATCACTACCTTTGATACAAATCATTCCTCAGTTTACTCCACCATTGTGATGAATTAGTAACAGCTGAAATTTAAATTACAATTTAATGAATACATTGTTTGACACGGCCTGAGAATAACGAGAACAAGACTTTTAATGAAGATAATGAACTAAACTAAAAAAAAAGGGTGACAGAGTCAAATAAAACTAAACATAAAACAGGTGATATCGGCCAAAGGTCTCAAGCTAACAAAAAAGTTTTTGTGATCTGCATTCTGAAAGGTTATCCCCTGTAAAGATGAAGAGGTTATTTTTACATGTGTCTCTAATAAAGTCTTAAAAACGTTTTTTTTTGTGTTGTTAAATAATACAAAAGCAGAAATGACCCACCCAATAGTTTTGAGTCTGTTGTTTATTTATTTTTATTTGGGTTTTGATTCATGTCATTTAATTTCCGAACCCGATCTGGAGGACTATCGTTCTAACTGAGTTCTGTGAGTCACACAAACACCAACTCTCTGCCTTGATCGTGTTTGCGTCGTGTGTGCGGACACATACTTGTGAACCGCTGCGAAGATGAATGAGCAGACGTGGTTTTGAAGTGGGATTATCAGACGGAGTATGTTTCGGATCATAGACATCAAAGACGTGAACAGTCTGTAAAAGTGATGTAACTCAATATTTTCCTGGAGATGTTTGAGATGAAAATGTTTTTTTTTTTCTGACTTGAGTTGAACAGACCAAACACGACCAGACTGACGTGAGTGAGAGACAAACATATATCAGGACTGTGAGAAACGAGGTCATCTTTGGGTACTCCGGTGCAAAAACAATAGGTAGATAGGTAGAACTTTATTGATTCCTCAGGAGGTCTCCTTCGGGAATCCATCCATCCATCCATCCATCCATCCATCCATCCATCCATCCATCCATCCATCCATCCATCCATCCATCCATCCATCCATCCATCCATCCATCCATCCATCCATCCATCCATCCATCCATCCATCCATTTATAGAGTATGAATTAATCTATCCAGCCATCATTCAGTTTATCCATCTATCCATCCATTCACTATGAATCAATCCATTAAATTCTAATTAATCTATTCACTATAAATCCACCCTTTCTATTCATCCACCTATCTTTCATCCATCCATCCATCCATCCATCTATCCATCTAGTTACTATAAATCTATCTATCATACATCCATCCATTTAGTATTCATCTATTTAATATGAATCCATCCATCCAATCTATTTACAATCCTTCTATTGACTATAAATCAATATAGTCATAAATCATACATCCATCCATTTATCATCTTTCTATTTACTATGAATCCATCTATCATCCCTTCATCTATTTACAATCGTACTATTCACTATGAATCCATCCATCCCTTTATCATCCATTTACTACTTACTCGCAATTGTCTTTACTTTACTTGTTTAACCCTTTTTTGTGTGTTTTTCCATCCCTTGTTTTAGCATCTTTGTATGTCCAAAAAGCTCTAAATAAATATGATATATCATTAATATATTTATTATTACTATTACTATTAGTAGTACTAGTAGTAGTAGTAGTAGTAGTAGTAGTAGTATTCTACTGTGAATCCACCCAGTGGGCAGAAGAAAACAAAATGAAGATTTTTTATGAACACCAGATTGATAGCTTTGAGGTTCATCTGCTGTGATAACGACAACCATTTGTCTCAATATAAAGACACACGATAAAGATTATGTTTTCATACACGGCCCAGGATCGTCAGGAAATAGATTGTGTGCACGTGTAATGTCAGGGTCAACAACTCTGGGATGAGCGCACGTCTGGGGTCTCCTCATCTGCACATACTTTCCATCTGGCAGGGCGACTCTCCTGCCTTCCTTAAAGAAGCCACAGACGGAGGACGGTGGTGATCATGCGGCTGATATTGTGTCTGAAAACTTTGTGTAGCGGGATTAATGCAATAAAACATTGAATGTTCTTCTCACTCACTTAATCCTCTGCAGGCTGAATTGAGGTTAAAGGTGCCACATGACTAGACGTGAGAAAATTGGTGGTTTAACGCCTTCCTCAAGTACACCACACAAGATTTAGTGAAAAAGTTAGCAACAATGAATGACATCTGATGGGGTTATAAATTATATTATTACTGAATTCTTCTTGACATTTAAATTATGATTTTTGTTGTTGTAAATTTTCTAGAAAAAACTCTTTAACTGTATGATCCTGTATGATAGATCCAGTCACTATTTTTAGTTTTGTCTCTCAGTTAGATTCATCATGAACTGGATTCCTTAACAAGCATCAACAAACCATGATCAACACTTATCCCTCGTATTCTTACTCTTCAATATGTCAAAACTTCAGGTTGTTTACACTTAACTAGAGTCTAATTTCTATGAAGATAATCCTCTCCTTGAGTGTGTTTCCTCAGCCTTCTTCCCACAGTCCAGAAGTTAATTGATGACCTATTGTCCTCAGCAGACCTGGGCAAAGTGCAGCCTGAAGGCCACATATGGTATGTTTGACTGGACTTGATGGGTGAAACTATGCATCTTATCAGGTAGAAATGTGTTTGACACAGTTTAAATTTCCCCTTCTATTGATTACTCACTTAATATAACTATTGTGACTACTTTTTATTTGATTTGATCTTTTTATTTGTCTATAACACGATAATAGACAAAGTAAGTAAGTAAGTAAGTCATTTTTATTTGTATAGCGCTTTTCCAGACAAGGGTCTGCGCTTAAAGGGTCACAAAGCGCTTAAACAATCAAAACAATATTCAATAAATTATATACTTTAAAGATCAAGATAAAACTGATAACACAACAGGAGTTGCAGAAAATCAAGGAAAAGCCTGAACAAATAAAAGTTAAAGCATAATGTTATTTTCTTTAATGGTGAGCAGTATTCGTTTATGAATGCATAGACTAATATAAATCTAAACAATCTAATAAAATAAATGTCAATTGCATAATTACATTTTTTTTTATTCACTCATGTCGAAACTATGTTCCTTCTTTCTTCTGTTTTGGCCGCTACCTTAAATACCCTTAGAATATTAAATTCTCTCACTCATATTTTTGGTTTATTTAAGTTGTTCATGCTGTTAAGGTATAAACAAAAATGTACTATATTTTTTTTCAACCATCATCTATCCTGGCGGCTCAAGTTTTTAACTGTAGTTTTTTTTTTTCAAAGTTCAGCATTTACCACTCCAGACCACTTGGGTGCGGTGTTGACGTGCTGTTGTCTTGAAGCGGAACCTTCGTCGCGTGGAACGTTTCTCGTCGAGGTTGTTTCGATAGTGCACCCTGCGGAGTCCCATTGTTTTGGCGCTTTAGTAGATTTACATTGTTTGTTTTTTGTCTGCGATGGCGGTTCCAGGCAAGTATCTCTTCTCTTCATATATTAATATGTGTTTAAATCTATGAAAAATACTTCATCTTGAATGTGAACACGATGTTCTTCACGTCGATGTTCGTCACTGATACGTTTACGGTTCACAGCTATTAAGACTAAACCAGTGTTTACAAAGTTGATTTAAACTTAAATAGTGTTCTGCGAAAAACTAACAATTGGTTTGATCCTAGTTAAAGGTTAACATTGTGAACCACATACGTGTTTGTAGCAAGCCTCGATTATATTGTAAATTATACTACAGTTCTTCTCAGATATATGGTGTTTAGTAGTAGTAGTAGTTATAATATGAATACATTCAACAATACAAACTGTTGCTAGAAGGTTGACGGAAATGTTGGAGTTAAAAGGCATTTTATTGATATTTGTAAGTAGTAAATTATCCACATACGTTTTTTTATATACATTATGTAGTATGAAAATAACCTAAAGTTTAAGATGGATTTTCTTTGGAGTGTTTATAAAGGACAGGAATTTTCTTTAATCTTTTGTGGAGAGGAGAGACACAAAGAAAAAGTGGGAAGTATTACAAAAGTAGCTCTATGTATTGTAAATGTTTTATTTAATTGTTTTTATATAATGTTCATCTCTTCTCCATTGTGTAAACATCTCTGTTCTTTAATTTTAGGTCCCAACAAGGACAACATCAGAGCCGGCTGCAAGAAATGTGGCTATCGTGAGTATTAACGCCAGTGAATGAAACGTCTTTCACACATTTTTTTGCATCGATGCTAAAGTTTCATTTATTTTTAAGCGGGCCATTTGACGTTTGAGTGCCGGAACTTTGTCAGAGTCGACCCGCAGAAGGACATCGTGTTGGACGTGAGCAGCACCAGCACCGACGACAGTGACGACGACGTCCCGGCTCCTCAGAACAATACACAGAAAGTTGGAAGAGGTCCTCGTCGAGAGAGAGGTGCAGACTTTAAGAAGATCCGTGGATGTAACTGGTTCATATCTGGAAATTCTGTTTTATTATGAATACATGTTGCATTTTTGCTTGAATTACAGATTCCAGTGAAGATGACAGAAGGAGGGACAGGCGGAAACTGAAGAGAAACCGAGACAGAAAGCCGAGAAAAAGGTAACTCTGCTCTTTAAACTAAACGCAACATTGTTTGTAAAACTTTTTTTTATCTGTTGGGCTTTTCAGATCTTCGTCATCATCTTCACTGAGTGAAGCCGAGGCCACCAAGAAGAAGAAGAAGCGGAGCAGGTCGTCGTCCGATGAAGAGGCACGAAAGAGGAAAAAGAAAATGAAAAGCCACAAGAAGAAAAGCAAGAAGAACAAAAAGGAACACGGTCAACATTCCAAGAAGAAGGAGAAGGAGAAGAAGAAAAGAGAGACGTCCTCGTCCAACTCCAGCAAGTCGTCGGAGAGCGACTGAGGACCGACTGAGGAACGATTGCATCATGTGTTTTACTTTCTTAACATCTGTAAAAAAAAAGAAAACTCTTGTTTCCGTAATAATGCAAATCGGTTTTGGGTTTTTTGTGTCGGTTCCCTTCCAAAAAACCTCCCCCTCTTTTTAAATTCTCCAATATTCCAACGTTTTTGTTTTAATAAAAGTATATATTTGTATTCAAGCGATTGTTCCGTTTTCACTGTGCTGGTCTGAAACTAGGTGTAGGAGCAGTTTTAACCTCTGGAGGGCAGCAACACACAACGCTTCACCAACAAAAGCTTGTCGAAGATTAAAACAATTTAATTGGCGTCTGTGACAATTACAGTCAGGCTTCTAACTTCAAAATGTGCTGTGATTTGCAAAGACTAATTAAAGGCAGTTAAGATGAATTTAAAGGAAAATAATGGTTCAAAAAGTCAGAAGTGAACTTTATTTAAACAATGCTACAAACCATGGACATGCTTTTTAGAATTCTTCATTTAATAACTTAATCTTAATATAATGTTTCTTCATAGTAAACTGGAATGTTTTTACCCTATTTCCCGAAGGAGATCTCCAGAGAGATTAATAAAAGTGCCGTCAACTATAACGTACTTTTACTTTAAGTATACATTAATGGGCTGGGTCTGCCCCATGATCTCCTGCCAGTTGGGGGGGAGAAGACATACTAAAAAATTGGTCTAAACTGGCACCCGTCAATGTCACATTAGCTTTAAGGAAGAGTTCAGACACTCAGTTTTTTGACACTGGATACTTAGTTGCTCTCCAAGTTTCTTCCATCAGATTCAACTCCTAAAGTTCAAGACATCTAGTGCAAGAAGAAGCAAAGTGACACCAAAACAGGTTTTACAAATTCATTGACAAGCGCTTTGTCCCGGGGTCGCGGGGAGACTGGAGCATATACCAGAGTCATAGGGCGAGAGGAAGGGGACACCCTGGACAGGACGCCAGTCCGTCGCAGTGCCACTTAAATTTTACTTAGAAGTATATCAATGTTCTTTATCCATTCGAGCAATCCTTCATTGTAGTCTGATATTATTTATATCTTCCATCCATGATCTTCTTGATGAAGTTGCACACAGTGGACACATGAGCAGTCTGGGAATTTACTAAATCCTTTAAATTTCCCACATTTTTTGCTCTTGCACACATGGACAGTATCAAAGGTTCAGTCAGCCTTTCTCTTTCCATTCCCTGCATGTGGAACGCCACAAATTCAAATTCTTGAAAAACAAGTTATTTATTGCTCTGTTAAGAAAATACATTTTTTAAAGTTATTAGTAAAAGGTTTTTCTGTGTTAGGGCTCAGACAAAAAGTTGTCAGTAGTAAATGTTGAAATATCTTCTAGCAAAAATATCTGTCTACGCTAGGTATAGTCTTTAAATTAAAAAAAAACACCTCTCCTGACTTACTTACATGTTTCAAATGTTAAAGTCTTCCTCTCCAAGATGCAGTAAATCTCTCATCATGACCATGTTCTCCCCGTCTGAAATCTGGACGAACAAGAGGTTACGAGAGCGGAGTCCATTATGACGTAATAATGGCTTCACTCCTCCTCCAACCAGCTGTAATCACTCCCACTTTGTTTATACAACGAGTCCCTTAAAGGTCGAAGACTTCCGGGCTTCATGACAAGCTGTGACAAACCTTGATGTTTGACCAATCACAGAAGAGTGGGCGTGGTTAACAAGATTTAATCTCCAGAAAAGCAAAGTGTTTTCAGTGGGCGGGGCTTTAGATCATTTTCTAATGTCAATATTTCAATGAAAAGAGAGTTTTGTACAAACAGACACTGATGATACAATAGAGTCCAACATTATTTAAGACACACTTAAATCAACACAATTAGTGTCCTATAAATAAAATAAAAAAAGTATATATTTAAGTAAGTAACTAGATTTGGGATTCTTACAGATTATCTGGTCAAACCATTTTCACATCTTCCATCTCCCCAGTGTGGGAAGAATCATTCATATGATACAATATCTCGAGACATCCGCAGCATCTACCCAGCATCACCACTTCCTAATATCAACCAAACGCTCCTGAAAGTTTCGAACTGCCCAGATGTTAAATGAGAAGTGAGCTGGAGCGCTGCGACCGTGTGCAGCCGCGGCGACACCAACCATATGCCGTTTGTATAAGACAACAACACACTTCTCAACAGCTCATTGGCTTTTATTGGGCCCGTCGGGCTGCGGAGGAGACCCGAGCACAAATGGGACTCCCGGGAGCCGTTTGTATGAAAATGTGATGGTCAAAGTCAATTTTGTGCAGAGCTTAAGCTGCTCAAGAACGCAGATTCAGCCTCCGTTTCAACATCTCCGAGGCATTCGTGACAAGCCTAGTGGAAATCCTGTTTACTAAATCGCTGACCAGAATGTTGCCATCTTCGCAAATGGTTTCTTATTAACATTTTTTCCCAGGAACTTTTTGAAGTTTAACACAAACTGCAAACAAACCGGAGTCATTATGTCTCTCCAGAGCTTTCAAAGATCAACTTACGGCTATCAATTTGATTGGCCATCTACTGTATATAAGACCTTGGTGCAATGAGATCACATTTTAAAGACTTGGTTATTAAAGTGTTTAGTTACATCGATTGTCTTCTGATCATCAAAGCTCTTCCAAGAGAAAAGCTAAGCTAAGCGTTCTGGCTGACCATCCGATCCATCCCTGGATCATCCAGTCAATACCAGAACAACTTTCAGTTACCTGTGTTTCTGTCGCGATACAAGTAAACAATTCCGACAGTATAGTCTATAAGTAGTTTTACAGCCAGTCATCCACAGGTAGCTCTTAGAATTTACTGCTTTGCAAAAGGCAATGCTGCCAAACTACACTCAAAAAACCCGGTCTTTTGCTGCCATTTAAAGCTCCCCCTCTAACCACTCTACAAAATTACACTTTAAAAGTCAGCGAACACACACTTCACTAAGATCTATTCTCATTGTCTATACTTCAATACGAATGTAAATTATCTGCATAATAAAGATAATTAATTTTACCATGGAATAAAGGAGCATATATATATATATATATATATCACAAACTGCTGTATATAAGAACAGAGTTAACAAACAAATAAATACATAAATACAATGGTACTAAAATCTTGTGTTTGCGTGCATTTGTGTGTCTGTGCGTGTCTCCACTTTATAGGCATATCTTTAGCAAATTTTGAGCTACAACGGTCTCATAATAAACAAGACTTAAGTGAAGTGGAAAATCTGTGTAATTGCTGATCGATATGTAAAAGTAATTTCACACACAGAATTTAAAGTTTAAACCAATGTATGTTTTTGTTTTGTACATTAAAATTATACATTTCCAAATACAAATGTTTTGTAAATATAAAAACATAAGTTACAACTGTTGCAAACCATTGAATATTTGCAGATCACCCTCTTTAAATATAAGTGAGACAAAAATAGCTTCGTACAATTTTATTGTTAGCAACTTATTTTGTGTACATTTATTTATAAAGTGAGATAAAGGATCTTGTTGGATCAGTTTCATGTTTTATCTTTATTTGTAATTCTTCTTTGTGGGCCACATAAACTGAGTTTTTCTGCTGCACTATGTTGATATTCTCAAGGCAGTCATGTGAGAGAAATAGAAATAGAAATAGAAATAGAAATAGAAAACGTTTATTCATCCCCAGAGGGGAAACACACTTTTACAACAGCACAATGAAAATAAAGTGCAATGAAATAAAGAAATAATAAAAGAGATAATAAAATAAAATAAAACGATCTTAAAAATATACAAATTATTCAGAATATTAGAAAATTAACACTATTAACAGAATAAAATAAAAATAAAATAAAATAAAATAAAATAAAATAAAATAAAATAAAATAAAATAAAATAAAATAAAATAAAATAAAATAAAAAAAAATAAAAACAAAAAAATAAAAACACACGGGAAGAAAAACACACTATGGATTAACATCAGGATATTTAAAGTAAAGAGTTAAATATCCTGACACCAGTTGGGATGAAGGAGAGAAATGTGTTGTTCCGTTTTTGGGCCATTCATGTGAAAAAAAACAGGATTGATGATGTGCGGTGACAAACCTTGATGTTTGACCAATCACAGTAGAGTGGGTGTGGTTATGGTAAACAAGATTTAATCTCCAGAAAAGTGATTTCAGTGGGCGAAGCTTAAGATCATTTCTTGATGTGAGAGTTTTGTACAAACAGACACTGATGATACAATAGAGTCCAACATCTATTTAAGACACACTTAAATCAACACTTTAGTTGAAGTTTAAATACTATTAAACACTTAAAGCCAAACATTTCATGTGGAGGTAAATCTCCAAAACTCTCGAATCCTGCTTCACATTGAAGCAAATTAGCCCTAAAACAAAGATGAAAAAGCCCTGATGCTGCACTGTGGTGTGAACAGCCCAAGCTGAGCGATGGCGCCGGTTCCGCTTGTTGAAATATTATTTCAGTGCTAAGTTGTCCTTGCACCCTGCAGAACTCCAAGAAGACGGAGAGGTCACGCTGGAAACAACCAATTTACTTCCTGCAGCTTAAATTTCCGTCTCTCTCTCTCTCCCTCCGTTGTGAGTGACCTCTCGGGTAAATAGTCGGCGGGCCGGGCGACCCCAGCCATCAAACAGAGCTTCTAATAAATACGACGGAGTTGGACTTTCTCCCAAAAACCCGCACGGGAAGACGAACGGTTCCATCCCTGGCTCGTCCACAGTGAGACCCATTCTACTGAGCCGCCATTAATCTTGGGGTTCTGAGGGGCTGAGTGGGTGGTTTACAGAAGAATCGGGTCACTTTCTGGTTCTCCAATATATTCTCCGACAACAACAGCTAACCTGCGTCGGACAAAAAAAATTTCCTGGCTCGGGATTAACCTGTAAATCAATGAGTTATTTTCTACCACGACTCGTTCCCAGATCTTGATGAGACGGTTCAGATTATACGATAATGAACGGCCGGCGCAGTGTAAATAGTGGGAGCCGCACACTTGACGACGTGGAGAGATGATTAAAAATAATGGCGGTGTGGAAGTCAAAGCCAGTTTTGTAATAGCAGACAAGTTAGATAAATAGTGAGAGTAATAGACGCAATCTGTTGAAGCGCTGATCATTAACTTCACTCGGAGAAACAAACGGAGATCTTCTGTCTTTCTGTGAAGTCGTTTGTTTCGTTTCCAAGTGAAATCCTCAGATGCGATCCACTGTACATAGCAATGCAGGCTGGAAGAGACGGAGCTTCATGAAGCAGTGTCATTATCTCCTGTGTCCACAAGATGTCACTCTTTGCTCTATAATCTATTGATTTGAAAAGCTTTTCTATTGAAACCTCACATCATTTTTAAGCTGAGGGCGCCCTCTACTGTCCCTCTGAAAAATATGACACTGCTTCATGAAGCTTCATTGGTACATCTGGAGGCCTTAAGGGTAATGGCAGTAAAAAATGCTCCAAAAGAACACAAAATCCTCACATTCACATTTAAGACTATTGATGAAGCTTCATGAAACAGTGTCATGTTGTTTAGAGGTCAGAAGGTGGCGCCATCAGTTTAAAAATAAAAAGTGATGTTTTATAAGAACAGTTAAAATATTGAAGAGACTGCCATCTAGTGGACAAACAAATTATAAACGTATATAAATATAAGATTGAAAATGATGCTAGGTTTCATTGAACTAGTAGATTAAAGCCAAAGGTTATAGAGTAGAAAGTCACATGTACTGTCCTTTCAAAAGTAAAACACTGCATCATAATAGGGAGGAAATCTGGGCATCTTTTTTCACGGCTGCTGCTTCTGCGACTCAAAGCATTGAGCGACAGATGAGTTTCTAGCAAGTAGTAACCGAAGCTAAATTATAAAGAGCCAAACATACAGCAAAATCCTCCAAAGAAACCATATTATTTTTTTGGTTGCACAAGAGTATCTTAAGAATGTTTAAATAGAGACTTAAGTGTGTCTTAAAAAGATGTTGGACTCTATTGTATCATCAGAGTCTGTTTGTACAAAACTCTCTTTTCATTTAAATATAGACATTAGAAAATTATCTTAAGCCCCGCCCACTGAAAAACACTTTTCTTGGAGATTAAATCTTGTTCACAAAAAAACATAACCACGCCCACTCTGCTGTTATTGGTTAAGCATCGACATTTTTCACTACCGGTCATCCATCCCGTAAGTCTCCACCTCCAAGGGACTTGTTGTATAAACAAAGCGGGGCTTGATTACAGCTGGCTGGAGGAGGAGTGAAGCCATTATTACGTCATAATTGAGTCTACTCTCGTAACCTTTAGTTCGCCCAGATTTCAGACGGGGAAGAACTTTATTAAGTAATAAGTTGAAAACATGGTCATGATGAGGGACTTACTGCATCTAGGAGAGGAAGACTTTAACATTTGAAACATGAGAGTTGGGTTTTCACATTAGTAACTCTTTAAGATACCAATAACATTATGACCACCTGGCAAAAGTCATCTCTCTTGCTTCTGACATGTCTCTAGATTACAAAACAAACACATGTAGATGAATAACGGTCTTGAAAATGCATCTTTGGTGCCCGACTCAACGTCACTGCGTCCCCACAGGTCCAGAAGGTGGCAGGAGTGTCAAGTCCTCGGCTCAGCTCGTCTGTTTCCTCGACCGCCTCTGGAAGACACGAGCGTCCCCAAACATCCTAGACATGTGGCAGACAAACATGGTGTCATCTCTGCCCCCGGGCACATGTGCTCACTGTTTCTGTGCTTTTAGTGTTCTTTCCACTGCGTGTTTATGTGGAAAATGTCGTGTGTGCCTTTGTTCTGTGTCTTTGTCGCAGCACGCCAGCAGCAGACAATGTGTTTAAACATGATCAACATGAACATGAGTTATTTTTCCTCCTAATTGACACTCAGAGTTTCCTCATAAAGGACCAACGACACAAGTGGAAGAGATTCCACTTGTTCTTCTTGTTCTAAAATAACATAATTAAAGGAATTTGAGTTATATCATCACTGTTTAAAGAATTTAAGTTTCTCTTCAAATGACGTGTCTATCTACTGATCTTGAAATAAAGCTCTCCTTACTTCCTGTTTGTCTCTTGTGGATATTTTATTTCAAGTTTTATATTTTGATTTAAGTAAGTAAATAAGTAAGTAATATTTATTTGTAAACCATCTTTCTAGACCAGGGTCACAAAGCACTTGAACATCAAACAAACACAGGAGTCCCAGAAAAATTAGGGAAAAACACAAATAAAAGTGTCTTAAGATGTTTCTTGAAGGAGTCAGTAGATCATCAAACACAGAGATAGTTCCAAAGCTTAGGAGCAACAGTCTGGAAGGATTTCTCTCCTCTGGTCCTGAAGCATGTTCAGGAACCATCAGTAGATTCTGATCCACAGACCTCAGAGCCCGAGCTGGCGTGTAAGGCTGGATCAGATCACTGATGGAAGGACCATGAATAGATCTGAAAGTAAGAACCAGAATTTTTAAATTGATCCTGAAAGAAACTGGCAGCCAGTGAAGAGTTCTAAGGATCGGGGAAATGTGAGGTCTTCTACTAGAGCGGGTCAGTTTTCTCACTGCAGAGTTTTGTATTAACTGAAGGCGAGACAGATCCTTCTTGTTTAGACACGAAAATAAACTGTTACAATAGTCTAAACGAGAAGACACAAACGCATGGATAATAAGCTCCAGATCATTTTGTGACATAATTTTAGATAAGTTTAGAGATTTTTCTCAGTTGAAGGAAACGTTTTTTTATTGTATAAATAATTGTATTATCATCATATTTCACAATGAATAGATATTAATTCCTTTTTCCTTTTTTCCGTTTTAGTCTCAACTACTTCCGACAAAAGACAGGAAGAATGGAACAGGTCAACAGGGAAGCCAGAGACACAACCATTCACACTCACTCACACAATTTATGGTATTCAGTCGACCTCTGTAGGCTTTCTTGACTGTGGGAGGAAACCGGAGTAAACCCACACAGAGACTGGGAGAAACTCCACAAAGACATTTTGTGAATTATTTTTAATGTATATATTTTTTTAGATATTTAGATTAAAACAATGTGTTGATGACGCTAAATAAATTATTTGACAAATTAAAATAATATAATCACATAATATAAAAATACAGTTAGCTTCTTGATCATGTATCAGCATTTAAAACTAGTGATGTGTCGATGGAGCTTCATGAAACAGTGTCATTATTTTCAGAGTCCACTAGATGGCGGTCTCTGCACTATTTTCTTTTGTTTTGAAAAACTGTCTTAATGAAACATTATTTTTAAACCTACTGACCTCTAAACAACATGACACTGTTTCATGAAGCTTCATCAACCTACTAGTAAGGTAAGGTAAGGTAGTGCGAATATAATGAAAACACACCCAATATACATACATAACAAGTCACATACTAAAACAATTGTTTTAATAAAGGAAAATCCATCATTGTTTTTTTTCTTCTTTTAGATTAACTTTTAAATACAGTAAAATAGCTTTAAATGTAACTTTAAATAAAGTACAATAAAGTAATTCTGTGGTTTGGAATTACCATTTAATCCCAAATTTATATTTATTAAATGAAATATTTTACACTTAAATCATAACTAAAATAAAATAACATAAACAACAACTGTTTTATAAGATAAATTAGCAATAAGCTATATATATATATATATATATATATATATATAGAGAGAGAGAGAGAGAGAGAGAGAGAGAGAGAGAGAGAAATAATATGTTCATGAATATCACAGGGATTGTTTTAACCTGGAGGTATAAGAATCTGATCCTAATATTCTTTTCGTATTTCACCTCAATTTGTGTCTGTGATGTTCAGTCGTGTCCTAAACGCTCCTTCATTTCTGCAACAACAGCCCATAAACCAGCAAACGCACCCAGAGGCAAATGGCGGCTCGGAATAATGTCCCAGTGTTTGTGGCGGAAGACGAGGAGAGGGAGATTGGAAAAGAAAAGAAGCGTTCAAGAGTACGAGGGGGCGACGTGTGGGCGTTAACGTTTGCTAATTCAAAGAAGTAATTATTCTCCGTGGCCTGTGATGAGCTTAAGCTTTTTTTCTGGACATCAATGTTAATGAATATCAGCACATTTCAGGAGGAGTGACGTCTCACCCTGAGCAGCTCGGTGGAGGCAGTCGTCACGAGTCACGGCTTCACGCAACTAAATGTTCTTTTGCTCAAAAAGTTTGTATGTTTTCCATTAAATTGAATACTATTATTTATTTATCATTAATTACTCTTACATGTAATTCATGTTTGAATTAATACAGAATCTAGCTGACTGTTTCTATTTATCTGTGTGCGTCTATTTGTGTGTCTTTTTATCCGGCTTTTTGTGTCTGTGAATGCATTTGTCTGTCTTTTTTGTATGTCCGTCAGTATGTGTGTTAATGTATTTGTTTTTCTGCCCGGTGTCTTTTTATCCAGGGTTTTTTTTCAGTCTGTTTGAGTGTCTGTCTTTCTTCATGTGTGTGTCTCTGTCTGTATGTGTATGTATTTATTTTTTGTTTGTGTGTCCATCTGTTTGTGTGTCTGTCAGACTGTGTTTGTGTGTCTTTGCATCCGTCTTTGTGTCTGTCGGACTGTGTATGTGTATCTACCTGTTTGTTTGTCTGTCTTCATGTTGGTGTTTCTGTCTTTGCAGTACTTTCTGTTTGTGTGTGTCTGTCAATTTATTGTCCGTCTGTCTGTCTGTTTCTGTGTCCGTGTCTATATCAGTCTTTATGTCTGTGTTTATGTATGTGCGTTTGTGTCTCTTTTTTTGTCGATTAAGTGTGTCTTTGTATCTGTCTCTCTTTATGTTTGTGTATCTGTCTGTTGCTGTCTGTCTTTATGTCTGTATAAGTGTGTGTCTTTCTGTTTGTTTGTTTTTGTATCTGTTTGTGTGTGAGTGTATCTGAATTTCTGTTTGTGTCTTTTTGCCTGTCTTTTAGTGTCTCTGTCTATCTTTTCGTTTGTGGATCTGTATGTGTGTATGTTTGTGTGTCTGTGTATCAGTCTGTTGCTCTCTGTCTTTATGTCTATATATATGTGTGTGTCTGTCTATTTGTGTGTTTTTTCTATCTGTTTGTATGTGAGTGTATCCGTCTGTCGTTATGTCTGTCTGTTTGTGTCTGTTTGTGTGTGAGTGTATCTGTCTGTCTTTATGTGTGTATATTTGTGTGTTTTTGTATCTGTTTGTATGTGAGTGTATCTGTCTGTCTTTATGTGTGTATATTTGTGTGTTGTTGTATCTGTTTGTTCCGAGTGTATCTGTCTGTCTTTATGCTTGTATATTTGTGTGTTTTTGTATGTGTTTGTATGTGAGTGTATCTGTCTGTCTTTATGCTTGTATATTTGTGTGTTTTTGTATCTGTTTTTATGTGAGTGTATCTGTCTGTCTTTATGCTTGTATATTTGTGTGTTTTTGTATGTGTTTGTATGTGAGTGTATCTGTCTGTCTTTATGCTTGTATATTTGTGTGTTTTTGTATGTGTTTGTATGTGAGTGTATCTGTCTGTCTTTATGTCTGTCTATTTGTGTGTTTTTGTATCTGTTTTTATGTGAGTGTATCTGTCTGTCTTTATGTCTGTCTATTTGTGTGTTTTTGTATCTGTTTTTATGTGAGTGTATCTGTCTGTCTTTATGTCTTTATATTTGTGTGTTTTGTATCTGTTTGTGTGTGAGTGTATCTGTCTGTCTTTATGTTTGTATATTTGTGTGTGTTTTTGTATCTGTTTGTTACGAGTGTATCTGTCTGTCTTTATGTCTGTATATTTGTGTCTGTTTGTATGTGAGTGTATCTGTCTGTCTGTATATTTGTGTGTTTGTGTGTCTGTTTTTATGTGAGTGTATCTGTCTGTCTTTATGTCTTTATATTTGTGTGTTTTTGTATCTGTTTGTGTGTGAGTGTATCTGTCTGTCTTTGTGTGTGTATATTTGTGTGTTTTTGTATCTGTTTGTATCTGAGTGTATCTGTCTGTCTCCATGTCTGTCTCTGTGTCATCACTGATGAGTGATTCTTCCATTTGCCATCAAGTCTTTCCCACTCACCCTGCGTTCTAGGGTCAGCGCTGGAGTTTTGTCATCCTTCATTCAGGACTTCAAACGGACCCGTTGTAAAGACTTGGTCGGGAGCACGGTCGAGGAGATGCTGGTAACAGGAGATGTTTTCTCAGTCGCTCCCTCCAGGATTTGGGGGCGAAAACCCCGCCTGCAGCACATGGGAACCGCCGTTCACATCAGTGAGAAAAGCAAAAGACGAATGAGATAATAAAGAAGAAGTTGGCGAGCAATGAAAGTGGGAGAGTCAACAGAACGCAGGAGGATGAAAGTGATGGACGGACTCAATTCATGAATTTCTGCTTCCAGGTTCAACATTTGGTCAGTAAAACAATCCTCAGCTGACCCGCCGAAGAATAGAGCGACCGACAACAAACAGAACCCACTTCTCCAAGCTGGAATGCTAACACGCCGAACTGGGTTAAAACCTTTTCTCACACCAAAGCATTACAACAAAGTTAAAGTGATAGTTCACCCAAAATTTAAACTTCACTCGTTTTCTACTCACCCTCATGTCGACTAAAGGTTGGGATTATTTTTAGATTAATCTGTTGTTTTTAGAGTTATAGACAAAAATGTTTGTTCATTTTAATGTAGCGACTGGAGCTCGGTTGTCTTCGTCTTCATCTTCGTCCAAAAAGACACTTAAAACATTCAAATACCTCCATCTTGTGTTGAAGCCCCAATGAGATTCAGAATTCCATAATGTGATTAAATATTTCCAACAAAACTTTACTTATTTTGGTAAAGCCATTGCTAGGTAAAGCTTAAAGTTCAACTAATGTGTTGATGTAAGTGTGTATTAAATAGATGTTGGACTCTATTGTATCATCAGTGTCTGTTTGTACAAAACTCTCTTTTCATTGAAATATTGACATTAGAAAATGATCTTAAGCCCCGCCCACTGAAAACACTTTGTTTTTCTGGAGAATTTTGTTTAACATAACCACAGCCACTCTGCTGTGATTGGACAAACGTTGACATTTGTCACTTCACATCATCAATCCTGAGTGGATCCACCTCCGAGGGACTCGTTGTATAAACAAAGCAGGTGTGATTACTGCTGGCTGGAGGAGGAGTGAAGCCATTATTATGTCATTATTTACTCCGCTCTCGTAACCTCTCGTTCGCCCAGATTTCAGACAGGGGAGAACTTAAATAATATAATAAAATATTAATTTCAAAACATGGTCATGATGAGAGACTTTCTGTATCTTGAAAAGAGGAAGACTTTAACACTTGAAACATGTGAATCAGGAGAGTTGAATTTTCACTTTAGTTGACCTTTAATATGGGGTCATAAGGTCAAGTGAAGTCGAGAAATGTATTCATTTTTTCTTAGGATTTTCATGGGCTTTCTGGGTGTCTTTTGGAAAAAATGCTGATCCACTTCTAAGTCACTTGGAGGCGCGACAAAGATGGACGAACAAGTCCTCATGATACTGTAACCATTGAATTGGTCGTTCATGTAAACATAGACACAAATGAAATAAAGAATACAAGCTCCTCTAAATCTGAGACCATGGTCTTTACTTCAAAACGATGGATAGTGAGATGAACAGATCCGAGCTGGAGACCTGGTGGTGGACCCGGGACACACTGGCGAGCTCCGAAATCCACAAGAATGCAGAGGTCGGCACGGCAGGTATTTGTCAAAAAACAGTCACATGTTTGCATCCGAGGTGTGTCCGTCGAGGAGGGCAGCGAAGGCCCGGGTCATTCATCAGAGCTGGGTGGGCCTGCTGAAAGCACCAGTGTTGAACCGCCGTGATTGATCTGTGTAGGAGATTGGTCATGGCCTGGAGAGGGCCACGTCGTTCCCTCCGTCGGTTCAGGCCAATTATATCAGCGGGGGATTTGAGTAATGCTGTAATTCAAAATAAAGCCTGTTTTTTCTCTCCCTGGGAACGCCGGCGCTGCAGATCCAGCAGAAAGTTTTCATCTACGTCCGGTCATTTTTCATCCAAACTTGTTGCATAACAGCCTGACAGTTGTGCTGGTGCTACTCTTCAGCATCAGCAGGGTTTTCAAAATATAGGTTTGGACCAGATGCCACATGATCACAGAGATAAATCTGTCTTATTAGTGTCTAAAATTTATCGAAAAATATATTAATAAATAGGGGGTGTGTGAAATATTGATACCGATATATAACAATTCAACAGCACTGTAGCTATTTATTAAATACAAATGTTTTACATTTTTTAAGTTCATTTTTGTGTTTGCAAAATAACATTTTCTTTTTTATTATGGTCATTTTCTGATTTAAATATCAATAAAGTGTGTATAGAATAAAAAAACAAAAAATGTGTTATTTACTATTCTGTCGGCTCCTTTGACCGAGCGCGTTAGAAAATATAAATTACTTCTATTCTGTTGATTATTACTGTCTTAAAGATGTTTTTTGTTTTGAAAAGAAGATGGTATGTCACGTTACCCTTCCTTGGGCTTGTATTTTGTACAGTCTTTGCCTGTGTTTCGTTGCTCTCTTGACAGTCGGTGAGAGCGGTGCTCGGCAAGATCCACAATAAAGCTGTCAGTTGTTCGCCTTGTAAACTAACGTTGCTTTTTTAACGTTAACCTCCTCACTGTTTTTCAGCGCTTTGTGTTTCGTTTGGTGAGTTCTGGATTTAATTTTCTCGCGCCTTGCAGCCACCCTTGTTTTTTTGGACTTCTGTTATTTTTTTTTAATTGGACTTGTAAAGACTGAGATTTGGACTCTGAACTTTTGACGCCATCTTGTGGACATCTTTTGTGTTTCATTGTGTTTTGTGTGTTTATTAAACTGTCTTTTGTGAACCTCCTGCCTGGTAACTTATTATCTTCCGCGTCTGGGTTGCCTTGCTAGCTAAACCGTTACATGGTATTTCCTCTGAGCTGACATTATACTGTGACTCTTGACAACAAGTCCCTCGTTTCAGTTAGATTTACTCAAAAAATAAACTTTAAACTATTGTTAAAAATGTTCTGTCATTGAATATAATGCCAAAGTTGGATCGGTGCAATAAATCTCTGTGTCTAAACTGTGCTAAATGCTAGAAGTCATTACATCCTCTGCAGCCAATGGAACATTTAAATCCCAGAGATCTCCACGATGACTGAGGACGAGAGGATACAGTCCAATCCAGCAGCTTTTAAAGCTGATGTTTGGTCATATTTTGGTTTAAAAACGAATGAAAGCAGTTACGACTTCATCAAGATTCATGTGGTCTGTAAATTCTGCAACACCAGAGTCAAGTACTTGACAATACTACACAGATATACTTGTTGCTACAGTATCACACTATATCGTGTCCTGTATCGTGATCCACCAGATAGCTATTAAACACCCCTATTAATGAATTATGTTTTAAAAAGTGAATAAATCATTTCTTTATGATAAAACAAGTTCTTAAATTGATACAACACATTTATTTCATTAGTAATAAAGACGGCGAAGTAAGGAAGTCAGATATTTCTGAGTCCTGAGACTTCTTCTGGGCGTAATCGTCTCAGTGTGTGACGTCGTGTTTTCTATCACCACTCGTCCTCTCATCCTCCGGCTTCAGCTTCATCTTTTATTCTTGGAATGACAAAGCAGTAACAGCAGTAAGTGAATTATATTTTGGGAGAAGGCTCACCAGAAATAGCACTACATTGTTGAATCATCTAAATGTACGTTTGGATATCAAACGCCTCTCGACCTTGAGTTTCTCCCTCTTCCTCTTCCCCAAAATCAATTAAAACTTTTTTTCTTTTTTCTTTTTTCTTTTTTTCCAGACCGGTGACGTCACTGTTTTGACCACAGCGACGGTTTGATCTTCGGGAGTCGTGTTTGCCAAGTCATACTTTAGAGAGACTTGATGCTCCAAGAGGGGCACTTAAATCAAGAGATTAAACTTGTTTCCTTCAGTCCTCCGGCCTGATGAATTAAAGTCGATTTCAAAGCTGAAGGAATGGTTTCTCTTTGGCAACGCTCAAGTCACAACTACCGGGTCATTTGTGGGTTCCATTTGTACCTCGTTGCTTTCAGCCGTGAACGAAAAAGATTGATGACTTACAAATTACATTTAGACAGCAGCAGGTTCACAAACAGAAAGAATATATACACTATATAAATATTGGATTAAACATACAGTGCAAATAAAAAAACAATTAAAAAACATGGTATGATGGATAAAAAAAAAGTCTGAGGTTATAAATCTTTCACGTGGTGTTCCACAAGGCTCTGTGTTAGACCCACCTTCAAAAGTCTGAGACTTTCCCTTTTACCCGAAACTAAAGGTTACAGACGATCAGTATGGAGGTATTTGGATGTTTTTAAGTGTCTTTTTGGACGAAGATGAAGACAACTGAGCTCCAGTCGCTACATTAAAATGAACAAACATTTTTTCTATAACTCTAAAAAGTAATTGCTCTTCCTTTATTTCTATAACTCTAAAAAGCAATTTCAGAGTAGAAACAGAGAGAGGAAAAAAACTTGTAAAGTTTTCACGTGGTGTTCCCCAAATCTCTGTGTTAGCACATCCCTCAAAAGACTCAAAATTGCATCAAAATTTGACAATTTTACTGTATCTTTTTAATCACAATCCTCCACTTAATTTATTTTCAAATACATTACTAGGGAAAATAAGTTTTCTGCCAGTTTTTTCCTTTTCTTTTTTAAAACAAATGAGCTTGATGTTGTCAGAGATGTTCAGAAGTGAAATATGAGTTTGTCTAGTGAAGGGAACATGCTGTAATGTTGAATAAAAAGGAGTGTTCAGTCCTGATCCTGACAAGAGGGGCCACATGTGGCCCTTTGACTTTATTTATGTGGCCCTCTTGAGGTCAAAAATCATGTAGAGTCTTACCATTTTATTTTGTATTTATTTACTTTTAATTACTATTCTTTTTTCAGGACTTCTGTCCTCCCATTTTGTAGATATAGGTTAATGAAAAAAGAATATTTGGAATAAAAAGGCTTTTATATTGGATTAAAAATACATAAAGTGCAATTGAATTACAATTTTAGCATATTTATCTTGATTTTATTACCTAATTTTATACTTTTCTCTACTTTATTTGTTCTTGATGGCGCCTTACAACAGGCATTGTATAAAATGGGGCCCCTGAGGAAATGTAATTTTCCACCATTGGTTTAACAAATGAAAATTGGCCCTAATGAGAAATAAAAGAAAATGACTAGTTTTACATCAGATATTACATAAAATAAAATACAATATATAGCATTGTATTTTGATAAACAAGCTCTGTATGTAGTCGATTTAAAAGAATGGTTTATAGGTATAGGTAGTATAAAGAAGCCTGACAGAAAATATTATTATTAATAATACAAGGTGGATTTAACCTTTGTTACCTCAGGGTCAATGTGACCCAGAGGCCTGGAAACAATGTGTTTGAGGTATCCCTTGTTAACACATTTGTTTTCAGGCCTTCGGGTCACCTTGACCCAGAGACAACATAATGGATACCACAAACACATTTGTTTTCAGGCCTTAGGGTCACCTTGACCCTGAGATAACACAAGGGTTAAGATTAAATCAAAATTAATATATTTATGTCTTTCTTTTTTGCAAAAGGTTTTATTTTGACCTTCTTAACAGGTGGTCTAACAAGTTTTCAAAAAGTCTCATGAAGCTACTCAAGTTTTGAACGACCACCTTTAAAGCAACTTCTTCAAACACACACTCAGCCAGTGACTCAGAGAACAGGAGGCAGGAAATTCATCTTAATGTCCGACTCCCACAAAGATCAACAGAATGTGTGTAAGCGTGTGAGTGGGTGTGTGAGTGAAGCGACTCAGGAGTGGGAGGGGTCAAGGGCGTTCTTGGACTCCTGTGTCGCTGCCCTTTTCAAACAAACCCACGGCTGAGTCACTTCGGAGGAAACTGTACGAAGGTTCACAATGAGCGAGACGAGCGGAGGGAAGTGACATCATCGCGTCAATGACACCGGGTCGGATTGAAGTTACCGGTTCTGAGTGGATCATGTTGATGTGATGACCTTTTTTTTAATTGAATATAAAGTGTTGGTGCTGAAGAACAGCTCCCACGACTGCGAGAACAGAGCTGTGTCCAGATTTGACCCTGAGAAGATTATAGTGGTGTGTTGATGAAGCTTCATGAAACAGTGTCATTATCTCCAGAGTCCACTAGATGTCATTCTTTGCTCTATTATCTATTGCTTTAAAAAGAGATTTTATTGAAACCTCACATCATTTTAAAGCGGAGGGTGCCCCCTACTGTCCTCTGAAAATATGACACTAGTTTAATTAGTGATGTGTTCATGAAGCTTCATTAAGCAGTGTCATTATTTTCCGAGTCCACTAGATGCCACTATTTTTCTATTGTTTTGAACAACTGTTCTAATGAAGCATCATTTTTAAACTGATGGCGCCACCTACTGATCTCTAAACAACATGACACTGTTTCATGAAGCTTCATTAACACAGCACTAGTGTGAATATAATGAAAAGACACTCAGTATACATACGTAGTCTGGAAAAGTGCAATACAAATATTTCTTACTTACTTACATACTAAAAAATGTGTTTTAACAAATGAAAATCCATTGTTGATTTTTTTTTTAGATCAATATTGAAGTATTTTAAATATTCAGTATGTCTTCTAAAGTTAAGAGTCTTCTGAGAATACTTTACTGTCTATTTTTACCGCTGCCAATAATCCAAAAGTCAAACGACCTGAGCTGATACACATCCCCAGACTTTTTCTGCTGTCTTCAGCTCACATGAGGAAACAGAAAAAAAAAAATGAAAAGACGGAACATGTGTTATGACTCGCGTATTATTTATGTTCCTGAAGGAATTTGTGTTAAAATTGCATAAATCAAAGAAATAAATGGAGGAACAGGAACAGACAGGAGTTTCCTCTCCGGCTGATTTCACTCCGCTATCCTAACTGGAACTTTGTCTTGGCAGCGGCGGCACTTTTCAGTAGTTGGGTCAAGTCTTTACACAAACCTCTGGGCCCGCGTCCAAAATGCCCCCTTGAATTTTTATGCGCGAGGTTTTTTTTTTTTTTTTTTCTTCTTCACAAAAGCTCTTGGAATATGTTTTTTAACACAAGATTAGACGACTTTAATTGCCTTTCCATGATATTTGGTTTCCAAACAGAAACAGGCGGGTCCGCGAGCGCATTAGTGCGCCCATGATGAGCTTTTCTCCCACGCTCCCTGAACTCTGGGAAAGCAGCTCCTGATACAAGAGGACGGATTAAGAATAAAATACATATCATGAACATAATAAAGACCCTGAACGCGGCGGCTGTGACGTAGCTGGGAGTATTTCCTCGCAGCTCGTAGAACTAAAATTAGGATTTATTATGTAGAAAACGAACATTCACGATGTGTAAATCCAGTTAATCCCACAACCTTTAAATCTCTTTAACCTTTAAGCGGACTCTTTTGTATGTTATGAAGTCAGAATCTGTGCAACTTTCCCTCCTCCGCTGCCAGACGACTGTTCCAGCGCAGCTTTCAGAAGCACATGGCATCATTTCTAAACATAATCTTTGCCGTGTTGTGTAACCCTGAGCAGGAGTGGTGCCGTCAATCCACCCACTGGTCGGAACCGCCGGTCCAGCAACGACCTCTGATGCCTTTCTGTGAGAGGAACTTATGTTGGTTAAGAATAAACTGTTTGATAAATGAGCTTTTTTAGTAGCGATGTGTTGCCGAAGCTTCATGAAACAGTGTCATGTTGTTTAGAGGTCAGTAGGTGGCGCCATCAGTTTAAAAATGATGTATTTCATTAGTGGTTGTTCAAAACAAAGGAAAATAGTGCAGAGACCGCCACCTAGTGGACTCTAAAAAAAATTACACTGCTTCATGAAGCTTCATGAGACCATCACTATTTTTTTTAGAATCCAGCGTGTATCAAGGAAAAAGCCTGGGGGCCGTAATGGCTCGCCTTATATCCGATATAAGAATATCAGCTATCAGAAATGACGGAATTTCCGTGCTTAGAGAAGGTGGAGGGGCCTTGAGAAGAGAGGTATGCAGTAGGGATGTGTCAATGAAGCTTCATGAAACAGTGTCATTATCTCCTGAGTTCACTAGATGTAACTCTTTCCTCTGTAATCTATTGCTTTGGAAAAAGTTATTCTATTGAAACCACACATCATCTTTGGCGCCCCCTACTGCCCTCTGAAAAGTATGACACTGCTTCATGAAGCTTCATCGACACATCACTAGTATGCAGCCCCTTTTCTGGCCTACAAGACATTGCCCAGATAAAAATCTATGGCGACAAAAGTAGATACAATAGAAGTACCAAAAACTGACTTATATTCACAATCAGTTATTCAAAGGGTTTCCCCCTCCGTTTATATTCCTAACCCTTGTGTGAGCCGGAGGCCCAAAAACAAATGTGTTTGTGATATCCCTTGTGTTGTCTCTTGGTCAAGGTGAGTGACCACCACTGCATATGTATTTTTGAAGGATTCATCCTCCTCTATAGTGAATAATAAGTTAACTCATTAGTATCACCAATATTTTAAATGCTTATTAAGTAAAGAATTATACTGATAAAATAGAAGGGATTTAAAAAATATATAATAAATAAATCAGTGATCACAATACAGCACTAAAAAAAAGGGATTCATAAATAAAATTAGCTTAAAAACAAAGCTCTAAATAATTTATTTCACAAATAAATATATTGACGAGTAAACATAATGTTAATACTCTTATTTTATCAGCTCTTTCCATCAGAAGTGGCCGAATTCTCCCCCAACTTTATGTACTTTGTTGACTTGATGAATCGATCAGCTGCTTAAATCAGTATATTGAAGTTAAGAAAAACAAGAAAACTTTTTAATTTCTATCAATAAATGTGAAGGTGTTTCATTTTCAATCTGGATCCTCAAGTCTTTTGAAGGGCAACAAACCCCTCTGTGGTGAGTTAAATAACTACTTTATATCATTATTTCCAATTCTTAATAAGATATTTAATTATACTGATAAAATGAAAATGGGGATTATTTTTTTAATAAGAAAAATGTAATCACAATACAGTACTAAATATTCAAGTTCACAATACTTAAATATATTGACGAGTTAATACTGTATAATCAAAATACTGTAATTTCTATCAGCACTTTCCATCAAAGTTTGACGGATTCTCCACCAACTTTATACACTTGATTACTTAATCCATCATTTATTAACTGCTAAATCAGTAAATTGAATTTATAAAATATTTTCCTTTTAATTATTTTGCCAATGAATACTCTGGCATTCAATTTTCCATCTGGATCCTCAAGTCTTTTGAAGGATCCATCACCGTCTGTGGTGAATTAAACAACTACTTTATATCATTATTTCAAATTCTTAATAGAATATTTAATTGTACTGATAAAATAAAAATGGAGATTCTTTTTTTAATTACATTTTTTTTATCACAATACAGTACTAAATATTCAAGTTCACAATACTTAAATATATTGACGAGTAAATACTATATAATCAAAATACTGTAATTAATTAATCAGAACTTAATCAGCAAGTTTTCTGGATTCTCCCCCAACTTTATTGACTTGATTTCTTAATCCATCATTTATAAGCTGCTAAATCAGTAAATTGAATTTATAAAATATTTTCCTTTTTACATTGTTGCCAATGAATACTCCGGCATTTCAATTTCCATCTGGATCCTAAAGTCTTTTGAAGGATACATCACCCTCTATGGTGAATTAAACGATCATTATTTCAAATTCCTAATAAGGTATGAAATTATACTGATAAAATAAATATGCGGATTCTTTTTTTTTATGAAAAAATTACATTTTTTGCCAATGAATACTTCGACGTTTCAATTTTCATCTGGATCCTCAAGTCTTTTGAAGGATCCATCACCCTCTATGGTGAATTAAACGATCATTATTTCAAATTCCTAATAAGGTATGAAATTATACTGATAAAATAAATATGCGGATTCTTTTTTTTATGAAAAAATGACATTTTTTGCCAATGAATCCTTCGACGTTTCAATTTCCATCTGGATCCTCAAGTCTTTTGAAGGATCCATCACCCTCTGTGGTGAATTGAATAACGATCATTATTTCAAATTCTTAATAAGGTATGAAATTATACTGATAAAATAAAACTACACGTACATTTCCTATTTAAAAAAAAATGCTTAGGAACCAGGGATGTCCATCGTTCCATGACCTTGCAGATCCATGCGATGAGTGACATCAACCTCCACCATCTCTGACGGATGTTGCTCATCACCGGGTTTATTCAATTACCGCCGACTCTCCTCCAGAACCGATGGGTGACTCGCGATGCTATCCCACCACACAACATAAATCCCCCCCCACACACCCCACCTAGACGTGTCTGCGCAGCCCCGCGGTGTCCCTGGTTCTGCAGATTTATGAAAGGCCTCGTTTGCTTTTCCCCCCCCGACCTCCGCGGGGATTCTTGTAAACCGGCCCGAGCCACTAATGATCCGACATGAAAACAGAGAAATTATGTCACCTGAAAATGAGCGCTTAAGTCGCGGACCCGGCCAGGAGGGCAACACAAACAGAGCCGCGGGGATCGGCTTGCAACGCGTCAGCTTCCTGACTTCCTGAATTACGGGAAAACCCTTCATCCCGAGGATTCCCTGCAAGCACTTACCTGCCCCGGCTCCTTCCCTCTCCGGGGAGTTGTTTTTTTTCTTCTCCCGGTGTCGGAGCTACTGCACTGGGTTCTATTTTTAGTGAGGCTCATACTGGGCTTGGTTTTGCTAAGTAGCAACAAAATTAACTCCATAAACTTTTAGTGGGAAAGTTTCGTACTCCTGTGGCTCTTGTGTGGTCTCTCCTCTTTTTTTTTTTTTCAGATAAAGGCCCCATTTTCCACTACAGCTCTGGAAACTCAAGTGCCGTGATGGAGTTCAGAGCAGATCCTGTGAAAACACGACCTGGATTAGAGCGACTGGAGAATGTCACTTCTTTTATGATGGGAAGGCTGCTGATATTTCCAGGCTCGTCATGAAGACGCGCCGATAAAAAAAGGTGTTTTTCAAGCATGAAAAAGGAAAACTTTGATTGACGACTTAAGACAATTCACGCCAGTAGCAGCGTTTAACCTTTTTAGAAAGAATTATTATGATTGATGAAGGAAAATTAATGCTGGATTATATTAGATAATAAATAAACGAAAAAAATGAAACAAAGTGCAAGGGATGACAAAGTGCAAATATAAAGAATATAGATTAATTAATGTAAGATTAGATTAGATAGACTTTATTAAGCGCTCTGGAGATCTTCGGAAAATTGGGTCTCCAGTTCACAGACGACGATAGTTTCATTAAAACAAGAAAAAGAACAAAAGTACAAATAAGCAAAAAAAGTGCAAACGCTGACAAAGTGCAAATATAAAGAACATAGATCAATGAATGTAAGATTGGATTAGATAGACTTTATTAATCCCTCTGGAGATCTCCTTCGGAATATTGGGTTTTCAGGTCACAGACGACGATAGTTTCATTAAAACAGGAAAAAGAACAAAGGGCAAATAAGCGAAAAAAGCGCAAAGGCTGACAAAGTGCAAATATTAAGAACAGAGATCAAAGATACAAATATAGAAACACATCATTCCTCCACTCCGAAATATTTCCAAATATCAGCTTTTAAACGCTGCTGGAGTTGACTGCATCCTCTCGTCCTCAGTCATCACTGGTATCTTGTGGTATTACATTGTTACTTTAGACTGCTGCCATGGAAGTTTAATGGCGACACAAAAATTAACAGTTTGAATATTTGAATGTTAATTGTTAAAATAATAAAAACAATTAAATATTTGATTTCAATAAATTAACTTTTCAAAGCAGTAGATTATAGAGCAAAGAGTGACATCTAGTGGACTCAGGAAATAATGACACTGTTTCATGAAGCTTCATCAACACATCCCTAGTAATTACGATAATAATGTTTGAATGGATGACAAAATGTAAAATAAATACTTTAAAAATACAAGTTTTATTCAGAGGCGAACTAGAGAAAAAATAGAGAAAATAAAAGAATAAATTAGAAAATATACATTAAAAACATCAGCTGCTCTCAAATGAGGTATAAATATGTTGACTTTTAAACCAATAGTTAAAATGGAAAATGTAGTTTTCTTTTTGACTCTAATTTTAACACTAATGCCTAACTTCATGCCTCACCTTGCAGACTATGATCGTAAAAAACATGCGCCGGAGGAAAGACTTGATTCACAATCAATTTTGATTTATATATTTAAACTGTTCATAAACTGGATAATGCGGTAAAGCTCATTTATATCACTTCACTGACGTCAAGGGTCATCCCATCAGGCGGACTCGACCCGTGCAGCAGATGTGTTTCAAGGATTGGAACTGATCTGGTAGCTCCTCCGTTACTGTCGCATGTGTGCAGATGATAAAAAGCCAGGAAGTCAGTCACTGTTAAAATACCCTCAAGCCACTAATTGGTTTCCGTCCTCTTTCTTTTTCAGAGACACCTAATGTTATAATTCGACTCATTTTATCTTTATCCTTATTGGAGCTCTTCAGTCAAAGCGGGTGTCATAGTTTGTACAAGTCCTCGAGTTCTGATGTTTGAATGAGGTCTGAGACGAGCCGAAGGAAATGCATTTTGTTTGAAACTATAAGACTCTACGATTCAGGTGTTTTTTCCACTTTCTCCAAACTTCACTCATTTTCTACTCAACCTCATGTCGACTAAGGTTTGGGATTATTTTCAGAGTAATAGTAAGTAAATAAGTAAGTAATATTTATTTATATAGCGCTTTTCGAGACCAGGGTCACAAAGCGCTTAAACAATCAAAACAATACTCAAAAAAGTACATACTTTAAAGATCAAGATAATACTGAGAACAACACAGGAGTTCAATATGTTCCTTTTAAGATTTGATTTAAATTTGATCATATATTTGATGGTCCTGCCTTTATTATGACTTAGTTCTGTATTATTTTGTACAATTTAAATTAAAATTTTGCGTGTTTGTATCATTGAAACAAGGAAACTTGAGATTTTAAAGGAACAGTTTATCCTTTGAAGTGTTTTTTTTAAAGATAAATATGTATTGAAAAAAGTCCTAAAATCATCCAATTCCTCACCTAAATAAACTTAATGATCTGTGTTTTCCCTGAAGCCTTAAAGTTATAGTTCATCCAAAGACAGTTATAGACAAAAATGTTTGTTCATTTTAATGTAACGACTGGAGCTCAGTTGTCTTCATCTTCATCTTTGTCCAAAAATACACTTAAGAACATCCAAATACCTCCATACTGCTGTGATTGGTCAATTATCAAGGTTTGTCACCATGCGTCATCAATCCCAGAAGTCTCCACCTCCAAGGGACTCCTTGTATAAACAAAGCAGGGCGTGATTACAGCTGGCTTCGCTCTCGTAACCTCTCATTTGCCCAGATTTTCAATTGAAGGTGCTATTTTATGAGTCACCCACAGTAGAAGAGAAATTTGTCCATGTCCTTGGTAAAATTTGCAAGAAATGAAGAAGTTACGTTTTCTACCATGACATTCAAACACAAATGGTATAATTTTCAACATTTCGAATGACAGTTTTCATACAATTTCATCATCTCTAGAGTTCATGTGATGAACTGGTTTTGTAGACGAACCCCTAAAAACCAGCCGTGACGGCCTCATGTAAATGAAAAGAATAACTTCAATTCTAAATCCCGCAAACTTCGACTCCAGCTCTTCCAGCTCGTCTCGGCTCGATCTTCTTTAGAGACACGCTTATTTAAAAGTCCTCGACGTTAGTCCTGAGTTGCTCGGAGAAATTAGCAGTCCGTCCTGCACGGCCGTCTAGTACAAAAGGCCGTTTAAAGTGATGTCATTGAAGTTTTAAAAGATCCATGTCGGATACTAAAACACTCTAACTCACTCCAAGTGGAAAGCAATGGGACATTATTCTCTGCAGCGCTGATGCATTGAGTGACTTAATATTCCTCTGCGCCGTGATGGTGATTGTACGTTGTTAACGCGTCTGATAAGGGTCATTTGTTTTATTTGTTTGTGCGGTTTATTGTGTTCTTTGAAGGGCTGCTCGGGGCGACACCAGCAAATATCCAGTATGTTCTAGTGAATCACCCGAGAAGAAATGAGTGACACACATCCTCTCAGATGACTAAGCTGCCATTAGAGGGAGTAACAATAGGTGTTTATGATCCGTCGACACGACTCCTGTCGCTCTTGGGGTTGATTTCATCTGTTTCTTTTCTTTACATAAAATAAATGTTGTTCTATTTAAAAAAATAAATTAAGTTGTCGTGTGTGTTTAGCTCTTATTATTCTTATTGTTATCTCAGGGTCAAATTGACCCAAAGGCCTAAAAACAAATGTATTTTGGTTTCCCTTGTGTTGCTTTTAGGTCATGGTCAATGACATCCACCACTGCATACGTATTTATGGAAGCCGGGGAGGTAAGACGCACACAAGGGATACAAAAAAAAACACACATTTTTTTATAATAACGCAAGAGTTAATAATTTTCGGGAACTTCCTGCTGAGTCAATTCAAATTTCTACAATGAAGGAAGAATAAAGAGATATCAATCAATCAATCAATCAATCAATCAAAGTATAGGGTTTATACTCTGACAGTAGATATAGCAGATATACAGTTATAGTTATATATAAATAAATCAGCAGTAATTTAAGTTATTATAGCAAAAATATGTGTTGTTTATTTAAATTATTTACGGTAACTTTTATAGTAAAATGTTAAAATAAAGTAGTAAGAAGAACTTGGCAAAAACAACATATATGACTTCCATTAAAATAATTATTTATCTCATTCAATTCAAATTCATTTATTTTTTATAGTTAGCTATAATAAATGACATTTATTAATCCATTATTATCGTGGATCAAAGATTGATTTAAAAGACGAAAGTAAGTAAGTAATGGTTATTTCTTAAATGCCAAAGTGAGTTCATAAAGTACTAGTATTGTTCATAACAGACATAAACGGATGCAGTTCTAGTTATTTATTTTCTCCTATGTTTGTATTGATTCGTCTAAATGAATAAAATCTATAAAACTGACTAATTTGACAAAAAAACAACTTGCAGATAGAAAGTTTAAAGTTTGAGATAAAAAACAAGACTTAAATACCTTTGGAGCACAATATTGTATTCATTTTTTTTTAAAACCCTTACTAACCCGTACTGTCTTAGGGTCAAGGTGACCCGAAGGCCCGACGTCCTCGGCTGCATATGTATTTATGGAAGCCAGGGAGGTCATTCAATCTTCAACACATTTGTTTTTGGGCCTCCAGGTCACTTTGACCCAGAGACAGCACAAGGGATGTCACAAACACATTTGTTTTCGCACATTTGATTTTAAATATTAAGTAATAGAACCAAAAATAGAGAAACAAAAAGGGAAATGAAGTCTATAAAGATAAATGGATTTGTCTTTATATATGTTAACCTTTTCAAAACCATTATTAATTCATGACATTTGAAACTCAACTCTTTTCGTCGATGACCTCGTGTTGACTGGACTCGCCCGGGTCTTCCTCCCAACCCTCATTAACAAAAGACAAACCTCAGAAAGTGGGTTGACTCGAGCAACGTTTGAAGATCGACTCATCCGGAAGACAAACTCCAGTTGCCTCATCATGAATCACTACTACTACGTTTGAGCTCTCCTTAAAACTCAAGGAAGTTCCTGTAAATGATCAAATAACATCATTTTTTCCCTCATGTTGCAATTCTGTGTGTTTCTGAGATGACTTTTTATTTAACGTTTCAGCTTCAACTTGTTTTTACTGAGAAGCTAATTCAGGTCAGACCTCCTAATGATATTAGCCAGTGCACGACCGGGTCAAAGTGTCCCACGTCACTCAAACACAACAAAAAAACACTCAAAGCCACCCCTGATATGAGCTCTTATCGATATTCCTGGCACGAACCCCATCACAAAAGGAAAAAAAAGGGGGGGTAAAGATGGGGTCCACTGCTTACAAAACAAGGCAGGCAATAAAAATGAATGCCAAAAGGAAGGAAAAGAGTCGAAAAGATGGAGAATGGGAGCTAAAAACCAGCCATTGATACGTCGAGCCGGACTGAGAGAGTCGGATTGTTTTGCTCTTTTTGTTGCGAACAGCAGGGGGAAGGTTTCCACGCATCACATGACCGACCCGAACCGCCGCGGAGCCAATAGGTGGCCCAAATGAGGCCTGAACGCTTCTTTGAAGTGGAATAAAGCCACCTCATCGATCACTTGTTTCAAAAGCCCTCTCTTTTTTTCTCGCGTTCATTCTTTGGGAAACTTTTGTGTATTCGCAGGAATGAACCTGTTATAAGGTTCTTTCACTTCCTTTGGTTCAAAACAAAAAAACAAATCCTCAGATTTGCTTAAACACATAAATCTGGCTGACTTACCAGATTGACTCTTACCCAACCAGACTTTAGCTGGGAAAACAACGTTTTTTTCTAACTAAATAGATGTTAATTCATAAACAAATCAATACAGTTACAGATATTTTACTTGTTTAATCACTTTTTTTAGTACGAACACTGAAACGATTGAGTGATCCAAAGGAGTCTCAATACATGGATTTCAATTATTCTTTTGCAAATTTTAGCCTGTGTTTCAATTAAAGCAGAGCTATTTAACATTTTTGCAACACATTTTTCTTCATTTTTTAATCAATGATCTGTTTCATTTTGAACTCTTATGACTCAAACAGTTGAACTCTATTGTTATTGATTTAACTAGTGATGTGTCGATGAAGCTTCATGAAACAGTGTCCAGGACAGTAGGGGGGGCACTCAGCTTAAAAAATGATGTGATGTTTCAATGGAATAGCTTTTCAAATCAATAGATTATAGAGCAAAGAGTGACATCTAGTGGACTCAGGAGATAATGACATTGTTTCATGAAGCTTCATCGACACATCAATTGTTTTAACATTAAGTGGTTCTCGAAAGGAGTAGCTTTTGCTTTCAATAATCATGGCTGAAGTACTTTTTCTCTACTTTTTACTTTTAGAGAGAAAAACAACCCAGCAAGATAGAGTTTAAACGGTTGTAATTACACTGTTGTTACACTGGGATAAACCAGAAAATGATATTTTCAATCTGCTTCATATGAGTAATGAGCCGAATATGATCCTGTGAGAGTCAAGTAGACGCACTGTAATATTTTCTGTAGCTACACTTATGCAATGTAGTGATGTGTTAATGAAGCTTCATGAAACAGTGTCATTATTTCCTGGGTCCACTATATGTCACTCTTTGCTCTATAATCTATTGATCTGAGAAGTTATTCTATTGAAACCTCACATCATTTTTAAGCTATGGGCGCCCCCTATTGTCCTCTGAAAAATATGACCCTGCTTCATGAAGCTTCATCGACACATAACTACTGTGTCATGTGAAATTCCAAAAGGGAATAACTTCTACTTCTACATATTGGAATATATTTCCTTACCAAAAATGTTGGTAAGTAACTTGTATGTACGGAAATAAACTGAACAGCCGTCTCCGACACACTGACATAGAGCCGGTTGGTTGTCATGTGGACATTTTGAGTAGTGATGGGTTGATGAAGCTTCATGAAACAGTGTCATTTTGTTTAGAGGCCAGTAGGTGGCAACAGTTGTTCAGAACAAAGGGCAATAGTGCAGAGACCGCCATCTAGTGGACACTGAAAAAAATGTCACTGCGTCATTGGCACATCACTAACCATGGGTATTTTTATTAAGGATTTTCCCAACATGACGAAGACCACTCCTGATTCATTCACTACTGAGAATTAAGGCGAATGTGATTTAAGACAATTATAAGGATTCCGTTCTCCAGCCTCAGCGTCGCGACTTATACGCTCTATATGCCATTTATTTTTAGCAAAAGGAAACGATTACAGTCTCTGACGACGACTTCTTTTTTTTTCAAGAATAAAAGACCCGAAGTGGAAAGATGCAAGTTGTGAGAGAAGGTTTTAGGTGGGAATGTTGAATTAGTTTAACGATGTGTTAAAAGATTTACTCGTGAAAATGGAATCCAGCTGTAAGACTGTCTGCTCTCTGTTGGTTTGGAGAGGAAGTATTTTAGTTTGTACTTCAGTGAGCAAATGAAGTGCATCACATAAAACGGCAAACTGGAATTTCAAGAATCACCTGAAACTATCGTCAATGGATATCGTTCAGTGGAGTTGTACATACATACTTACGGTAATATTATATATTTATGTCTTTTTTTATATATATATCAGAGAAAAAGTACACATTTTGTCAACGCTACTGTCAGTTTACCCAAGAATAGTGTTGATGAAGCTTCATGAAACAGTGTCATTATTTTCAGAGTCCACTAGATGGCGGTCTCTGCACTATTTTCCTTTGTTTTGAACACCTGTTCTAATGAAACATCACATCATTTTTAAACTGATGGCGCCACCTACTGACCTCTAAACAAAATGACACTGTTTCATTAAGCATTTTAAATTTGAAAATGATTTCAGGTTTAATTGAATTAGTAGCACTAGTTCAGAGTTCAGTTCACAAATTTTAAAATCTCTAGCTCATGGTTCTTTTCCATATATGCAAAATTATAAACCGTTATTTTTTTTCTATTTTAACATTAAAATTATAGATTATTTCAGTTTTAGAAAGTGTTTGTTGCCTTTAGTGATGTGTCGATGAAGCTTCATGAACCAGTGTCATATTTTTCAGAGGACAGTAGGGGGCGTCCCTTATCTTAAAAAATGATTTGATGTTTAATAGAATAGCTTTTCAAAGTAATAGATTATAGAGCAAAGAGTGACATATAGTGGACTCAGGAAATAATGACACTGTTTCATGAAGCTTCATCAACACATTAGTAGTTGTCTATATTGTAAAAAAAAAAAAACACCCTCGAAATGTATTTGGTGTTGTGAAATATGAGTATAGAATAGAATTAGTTAATAAATAATATATATATAGACACGAATAAAACAAGTGACTACTACATAAAAGTGGGCATACAGAAATGTAACAAATGCAACAACAATCATAATACGGATAAACTAAAACTAAATTTTGTGCTCTAATAAACCAGTTTTTTACTTCCAACAACATTTCCCAACGCAGTCATGACTTCCAGATTTCCTTTTTTAAATCACAGAATGAGGAATTTTTGAGGAAAAATAACTTCAACATTTCATATTTTAAGCCTGTTTTTAGTAGAAGATCTCAGGCATATAGCGTAAATCTTGCTTGGTGACACTTGCAATGTGTTTCAATGAGGATTCACTTGTACCTGGAGCGGAGAGACTGGGATGTCCCACTATGAAAATCCTTAAAAAACATCTGATCGTACAGATTTATTTCAGTTTTTTCGGAACTATTTCTTACGTCGTTACAGTCGAGCAGTTTGGAGGTATTTGGATGTTTTTAAGTGTCTTTTTGGACGAAGATGAAGATGAAGACAACTGAGCTCCAGTCGCTACATTAAAATGAACAAACATTATTGTCTATAACTCTAAAAAGGAACAGAACACTCTGAAAATAATCCCAACCCTTAGTCGACATGAAGGGCGAGTAGAAAACGAGTGAATTTTGGGTGAACTATCATTTGTAAAAGAGAAATAAAACTAGTGTTTTTTAAAGTTTCTACTCGAGATGCACTTGTGGTTATTGGTTTGTATAAAGGTGAAGAATGATGCTTACTAAGAAAACGTTCAGAAGTTATTGATGACAATAAATCGCTGAGGTCATATTTTGGTAAAACCGACGTCCTAATCACTCTTGCTCAGTTTATCTTGGTCCCTCCTCGTTTCCTCTCGCCACTGGCTCCCTCTTTCTCCTTCCCTCTCCTGTGTTACTCCTTCAAGAGCACTCTCTCCACCACCCTCCCCCATTTCCGCTGGTTGAAACTTGTGGATACGAGGGCTCAGCCAAGGGTCAGCGGTGTACTCTTGCTGGCCCGGGTCCCTGTACACTTCCCTCGCCGCTTTCATCTCTGACCACAATCATTGGTGCCGAGATCAGAGCGCCCTCGCTCTCCATCACCTGCCGCCGCCAGGAACACACACCGTCGTCGCCGGCCTGACCCGAAACACCAGGCAGGTGAAGAAACTTGAACAATTAGATTTGGACGCGATCGATTCTGACGGGTCGGTTTTCTCAAGAGGTCCAAACATGAAAGATTTTTCTCGGCACCGGTGCCAAAGGTGAGAAGGGAAAAACCATTTGAAGGCAATGATGTTCATTTGTGTCGAGTGATTGAATTGAGTTTCTTTATGAAAGAAGCTTATTCGGGTTCTCTCGACCTCTAACCACTAGATGGCAGCGGTCAATCTGTCCTCTGCAGCTAAATGAAGATTGAAATCCGGAGAGATCCCAGCGATGACTGAGGACGAGAGGATACAGTTACGGGGCCCACAGTGGCGCATTGGTTAGTGAGATCAACTCACGTCAAAAAAGGTTGCCGGTTCACTTTCGGTGTTTGTATGTTTGTATGTTCTCCCCGTGTTGTGTGGGTTTACTCCGGGGACTCTGGTTTCCTCCCACAATCCAAAAACATACAGAGGTGGATTGGGAACTTGGGGAAATTGTCGTGTACGTGAAAAAAAAGTATGTGAGTGTGTGTGAATGGTTGTATATCTTTGTGTGCCCAGAGAGAAACTGGCATCCTTTCCAGGGTGTCCATTGCTTCTCGCCCCCAAAAAATTGGGTGTCACCAGTCCCGTCGCAAACATTAAAAGGTAGCATAGAAAATGAATGAATGAAAGCAGTTACGACTTCGTCATGTGGTCTGTAAATTCTGCAACACCAGAGTCAAGTACTCAACAATACTATAAATATATCCTTGTTCCTACAATATCACAATATATAGCAATATATCATATCGTTGTCACTGTATCATGATACGTATCGTATCACCAGATTTTCTTGGCCGAATAAAACAAAGGGAAACTGTCAAAAAACTACAGATTTTTTAAAGGATAAGGTGACCCATCACTCACACAATAAATGAAATGTACCAATACATATTTAAAATATGAGCTACAGAACATAAACACTAGTTTAAATTCCTACTTAAGATTGTTTAAAAAAAATGCAACGATGATCTAACACTGGATGATGACGAATTAAATATGTTCCGACTGGGAACCCTGAGATGAAGCAAGAATATAATCTGAAACATGGAAATGTCTTTTTTTCTAAAAACGTGACTTTAAGGTTAATTTCATATTCTTTTCCAGGATTGACGGCGTACCTGAGGCCATGTGAGCTGTAAATATCAGGCATCTGGAACTTGTGAACATTAAACAAAAATACACATGGAGATGGAGAGGAGACAAACTTTCCAATGGTTTGTGAAGGCGACCCGGCGTCATGTCCAGAACTGTTATGGAACCAAAGTGTCCAGTACTGTCAGAAGCATTTAGATTTGCTTGTCTGCTTTATTTCACTTGCGAGATATTCAGAGGTTTATAAATAAACACTTTTCTTACACTGAGCAGTCGCCTTTCGGAAATGTTATTATTTCATTATTCCGGTGGTGGCAGGAAATGAGAAGTGATTAAAACATAAACATTCTATCATTGTGGTGATAATCTGTGGTAGTTTACGGCAGCAAAATTAAACCCAAAAAAAGTTTACTCTTGAGCAAAATACTGAGCAATTACTATACAGTATATACAGTCATTATATCCATTATTTCACGTCTACTTTCTGTGTACAGTTTCTTAATGTTCATATTATTGCTCCTCTGATAATAAGTGCTTTATTATCTGGCGGTTACTGTTAAACGTTTATTTAATATATATTATTATATTTAGATTAGATTCGATTCGATTTTAGTAATCCCTGTGGAGATCTCCTTCGGGAAATTGGGTTTCCAGTTCACAGCAGACAAAAACAAGCACAAGAACAAAGTGCAAGGAATGACAAAGTGCAAATACAAAGATTAACATAGAATAATATGAAACACTACTACTAAAAATATTAAAATTAAAAGAAGTGCCAACGTCGCTGTCACACAAATATATCCAATTTCGATGAAACTTAAACCATATTTAAAACTTACCTAGTAAGTAATTACAGCTCCTTTTGTTAATTGTAAGGGGGAGAAAAGGGGGGTAGAAGATGCCCTGATAATTAAATTAGTTCCATTTTAAATTACATTTATACCATATTTATTACATACCAATGATGATTTCCGTAAGTTCAGCTCATTTCTTCCATTTAAAAGGCTCATAATCTACCTGAACGTATCCTTTTCTCCTCCTGCCTTTTATTTATTTGGTTTTTAGAAATTGGTATTTTAGCTAATTGATGTATAAAAACATCAAGTTCTGAGCACTTACTGTTCTTACTGTTTACATAAGCTTTGTTTTAAAATCAAATTTTATAGTTTAGTATTTTATAATGAGTTTCAGGTATGACTAAACTTTCTGTTGTGTCCAATCTAATGTTATTTAAAGGCAATTGATCTATTTTAAACCTTTAAAAATCCTCTGACAAACTCAAGTACATACAAGAACATTTCCTTTTATCTTCCTTTAACATTTTAAAAAGTTCAAGGCCTCTTCAATGGCGGGATAATTCACTGGTGTTTCGCTTCCAAGAAAAATATGTAAAACATCTGAGGGCCTGAAATAAATGTTACACAAAAAAAGGTTCAATTCAATTCAATTTTATTTAAAGTGTCTCAACATAACAAAGTTATCTCAAGACAATTTACAATTTCAGTAAGACTATAGTGGAGAAAGGAAAAAGATCCCAGCAATTCAATAATGAGTAAAGCACAGTGTGGCGTTGGCGAGGAAAAAACCTCAAGCAGAACCAGACTCATTGTTGACGGCCTCCTGCTGTCTGATGTTCATATATTTCACTAGAATTTTAGTCCTTGGTTGATAACGTTTCATATTAAAAAAGCCATTTGGTAAGGAAATATAAATAGGACAAAAACAAGAAGTTTATTGCTCATAATCAATGAAACAAAATCTAAAAATTCAAGAAATGTAAAATGTCTCGAAACAAGTTCATATATGTCAATAGAATTATACTCTTAAGTTGAATGTGTCTTATAATAAGTGTGATGTGATGTTCTGGATACAATTATCTCAAGCATCCCAAGCTTATAAACTAAATAAATAATCTTATATAAATAGGATTTTAGATATACTAGCCAAAGGAATGGATGGGGAATGCTGTTGATGTATATTATATACCATTGTAGTAAAATGTACTTTGAATCCGTTTTCTCATTCGTCTCAAAAATATTTTAGTTCTATTTGAATATCCTCTTCAACAAAGAGAAAACTTTCCCTGGTCGCACTGGAACAGACCATCCGACCTAATGTTGTTATCAACGGTATCTGTCGGGCTCTCCCCAATAAAGAGGTTTCACAACAGAACAAAACGTACTCCGGAGTGTGTGTGCAAGTGTGTGTCGTGGGATAATCAGTGTACCAGTCGACCTGTAATGGCTTTCATCTGCTAGACCCAGACATCAAAACGCTTAAAAGAAATCATCGACTAATGTGCAAAACTGAAGTTACACCGACAGTTACGTCTGGCATGAGCTCGGTTTTCTTCTTAAAAGTCTGTCCAATACGTCTAGTTTGGATGTTTGTCGCATTATTGGGTGAAACGCACACCGTGTGGCCCCGCGGGCTTTATCTGTGAGGTCGTAACGACTTCAGCCACGATAACATTCTCGCCGGGACGATAACGGCTAATAGTTGTTCTAACACTGTGAGAGAGGTTTGGGTATTTAAGCGTCGTTCTCGTTGATAAGCTTCTTGTACGTGCGCTTTTCAGCATCACCGAGCCGGTTTCTCTGAAAACATGTTGGACGAAGTCTGCGGTGTGTCGAGGAAACAACACAATCTTGAGTCAACCTTTGGTGTAAATGGACCGGTTTGATGTAGGCATTATTTTAACGGACCGGCCTTCGGATGAAAACAGCAAAAAATAAACCACATGTCGAACTTTAAATGCATGAAAAATACATTTCACCATAATGCTGACTGAGGAGACCCTGGACTGGAGGGTCCTATTCAGATTGTGTGTTTGACAAACTATTTACGGCTAGTTTTTAAGTCAACACGACTCAAACATGCATGGCTGATGTTACTTCACAGAAAATAAAGGTATTTTTTAATTAAATTAATGCAAGTTTAAGACGGTGTTGATTAATACAAGAAATTTGAGCTTTTCTTTTTTCATTTCTTCTGGTTTCTAAGGCACTAAATTCTGACAAAAATAACCTCTCGGCCTTAGTGAGCAGCACAACAATTTATTGGGTTTCTGTTAATTGTGATAGTTCACACAAAATTGAAATTGATTATGGTGTAATGTGTCTAATCCTTTTTACAATTAAAGATGTATAGAAGTGATAGGAAACGTCACTTATTTTCTACTCACCCTCAAGTCGAGGGTTGGGGTTATTTTCAGAATAATCTGTACCTTTTTAGAGAAATAGACAAAAATGTTCATTTTAATGTAGAGACTGGAGGATAGGATGGATGGATAGATTGATAAGTGGGTGGATTGATGGATGGATGGATGGATGGATGGATGGATGGATGGATGGATGGATGGATGGATGGATGGATGGATGGATGGATGGATGGATGGATGGATGGATGGATGGATGGATGGATGGATGGATGGATGGATGGATGGATGGATGGATGGATGGATGGATGGATGGATGGATGGATGGATGGATGGATGGATGGATGGATGGATGGATGGATGGATGGATGGATGGATGGATGGATGGATGGATGGATGGATGGATGGATGGATGGATGGATGGATGGATGGATGGATGGATGGATGGATGGATGGATGGATGGATGGATGGATGGATGGATGGATGGATGGATGGATGAATCGTAAATTGTCACAAAGCGCTTTAAGAATCAAAAACAATACATAGTTAAAATATATACTTTAAAAGATCATCTGCACAAATAAAAATGTCTTAAATGTTTCTTGTTTCTGAAGGAGTCAGTAGATCATCAAACACAGAGGAAGATCGTTCCAAAGCTTAGGAGCAACAGACTGGAAGGATTTCTCTCCTCTGGTCCAGAACCGTGTTCAGGAACCATCAGTAGATTCTGATCCACAGACCTCAGAGCCCGAGCTGGGGTGTAAGGCTGGATCAGATCACTGATGGAAGGTCTGAGCATGAATAGATCTGAAAGTATGAACCAGAATTTTAAAATTGATCCTGAAAGAAACTGGCAGCCAGTGAAGAATTTTAAGGATCGAGGAAATGTGAGTTCTTCTACTAGAGCGGCTCAGAATTCTTGCTGCAATTCTTGCTGAATTCATTAGCTGTTTTGTATTAACTGCAGGCGAGACAGATCCTTCTTGTTTAGACACCAAAATAAACTGTAACAATAGTCTAAACGAGAAGACACAAACGCATAGATTATAAACTCCTGATCGTGTTGTGACATCATTTTTCTAAGTTAAGAGACTTTTATCATTTGAATGAAACAGTTTCTGTTAAGATTTCTGCAGTTTTGAACTAGAGACATTACTTTAGTCTACTTTATAAAGTTCCCTCCGTCTGAAATTTCCATTTAATCTCCAGAAAAAAGAAGCGTTTTCCGTGGCCATTTTCAAGACATCTGTATATAATAAGAAATCATTATAAAAGTAAGTAAAATTGACAAAGACAAAATATTAAAAAGTGTTCATTTTATTTTAAATATGTTTAGATTAAAGTATGTTGAAAGACAATAAACTGAGTCTTTCCCTCCCTGAAGGACTGTGTTTCAGACGTTGTTCTCCTCATAATGAAGCAGGAGGGTGTTACGAGCTGATTGGGGGGGGCGAGGTCATATAGCCACTGTAACAATGACCCCCAAAGCACACCGGCCCCTTATCATACGCAAACACACCAGCGCTCCGTCGTCACACCCCCGGATCCCGCGGACGTCATCGTGACGACATCTGTTCCGTTTGTCAGTGAAAGGCATTGTGGGGTTGATGGATGTACGCCCGGGGCAGAACCTTCTCCAGGAACTCACTCATGCTTCTTATGGAGTGACGGAGAGGTTCATCCTTCACTCCAGATATGACTTTTGAAGACGAGGATTTATACGGAACAGATGAGACCACGGAAGCACAGAGCCGGGATCTTATCGGTTTTATAACCTCTTGAAAAATGTACGAAACATATTTGTAAAACACATTTTGAGATTAATCCTCGATCATTTCGTTCAGCGAGTCACATGTGCTCCGACACATTCCACAATCTTCTGCTAAGTTTCAAGGAGTAACATTAACACACAATCCAAGGTACAACAAAATGTATTTTATTTGACCAGGTAGTTCGTTTATTTAAGGGACTCATTGGTATTCTGTGTTCTATAAAGTCAAGTTTTCCATTTGGCTAGTTCTTGAAGCAGCTGTTAGAAACCATACGAGTGAACGATGAAACCTTTAAAACGTTACTTAATCCGTACGAAACATCAGAAAACCACCAAAATAGAATTCATCCTGAGAAAGTCCATTTAACTATAATATTTTCTTTACAAAATCGCACTTGCAACCACTTTTTTAGACCCTAAATTAACTAAAACTATCAAAACTAAATCAGTAATAATGTTTCTAACCACTTAAGTTTTAAAGTGAAACCAATGTGTTGATTTAAGTGTGTCTTAAATAGATGTTGGACTCTATTGTATCATCAGTGTCTGTTTCTACAAAACTCTCTTTTCATTGAAATATTGATATT